>NC_064620.1:607756245-607881245 GCF_023898315.1 Schistocerca nitens
TCTACCGGCACCCCCCCTCTACCGGCACCCCCCCTCTACCGGCACCCCCCCTCTACCGGCACCCCCCCTCTACCGGCACCCCCCCTCTACCGGCACCCCCCCTCTACCGGCACCCCCCCCTCTACCGGCACCCCCCCCCCCCTCTACCGGCACCCCCCCCCCTCTACCGGCACCCCCCCCCCCCTCTACCGGCACCCCCCCCCTCTACCGGCACCCCCCCCCCTCTACCGGCACCCCCCCCCCCCCCCTCTACCGGCACCCCCCCCCCCTCTACCGGCACCCCCCCCCCCCTCTACCGGCACCCCCCCCCCCCCCCTCTACCGGCACCCCCCCCCCCCTCTACCGGCACCCCCCCCCCCCCTCTACCGGCACCCCCCCCCCCTCTACCGCACCCCCCCCCTCTACCGGCACCCCCCCCCTCTACCGGCACCCCCCCCCCTCTACCGGCACCCCCCCCCCCTCTACCGGCACCCCCCCCCCCTCTACCGGCACCCCCCCCCCTCTACCGGCACCCCCCCCCTCTACCGGCACCCCCCCCCCCCCCTCTACCGGCACCCCCCCCCTCTACGGCACCCCCCCCCCTCTACCGGCACCCCCCCCCTCTACCGGCACCCCCCCCCCTCTACCGGCACCCCCCCCCCCCCTCTACCGGCACCCCCCCCCCCCTCTACCGGCACCCCCCCCCCCTCTACCGGCACCCCCCCCCCCTCTACCGGCACCCCCCCCCCTCTACCGGCACCCCCCCCCCCCCCTCTACCGGCACCCCCCCCCCCCCCCCTCTACCGGCACCCCCCCCCCCCCCTCTACCGGCACCCCCCCCCCCCCTCTACCGGCACCCCCCCCCCCCCTCTACCGGCACCCCCCCCCCCCCCCCCCCTCTACCGGCACCCCCCCCCCCCCCCCCCCTCTACCGGCACCCCCCCCCCCCCCCCCTCTACCGGCACCCCCCCCCCCCCCCGCCCCCCCCCCCCCTCTACCGGCACCCCCCCCCCCCCCCCCTCTACCGGCACCCCCCCCCCCCACCGCCCCCCCCCCCCTCTACCGGCACCCCCCCCCCCCCCCCTCTACCGGCACCCCCCCCCCCCCTCTACCGGCACCCCCCCCCCCCCCCCCCCCCCCTCTACCGGCACCCCCCCCCCCCCCCCCCCCCCCCCTCTACCGGCACCCCCCCCCCTCTACCGGCACCCCCCCCCCCCTCTACCGGCACCCCCCCCCCCCCCCTCTACCGGCACCCCCCCCCCCCCCTCTACCGGCACCCCCCCCCCCCCTCTACCGGCACCCCCCCCCCCCCTCTACCGGCACCCCCCCCCCCTCTACCGGCACCCCCCCCCCCCTCTACCGGCACCCCCCCACCCCCTTTACCGGCACCCCCCCCCCTCTACCGGCACACCCCTCCCTCTCTCTCTCTCTCTCTCTCTCTCTCTCTCTCTCTACCGGCACACCCCTCCCTCTCTCTCTCTCTCTCTCTCTCTCTCTCTCTCTCTCTCTCTCTCTCTCTCTCTCTCTCTACCGGCACACCCTCTGCCTTACTGTATCTGTTGATGTTTGGCAAATTGGGTTCTAGTTCTATATTATAATTATTGGCTCACCCATTAGTATCATGTCATATCATGTCATATCTTGTTCTTCTGGGGTAGAATTCATACAGAGCACTTTTACACAGCTATACCACCAACAGTTTACCCACAAATAAGTTTGTTAGTGAGGCATATTACACTACTCACTGTTTTTTTAAGCTTGTTATGAGATTGTGAGCTGCTAAAATGAAAAACATTTGAATCTCATGCTCGTCATCTCCTTCTTGAGTAACAGAAGAGAGATGACAGTTCAGAATTCTGCAAGCATGGCTGTTGTGACTGATAGTTACAGGTTCTTGACCCCCTCCCCCTTTCACCACTGCTAATGCTCTTTCACCTCATGCCAGAACAGATTTTCCTAGTAACAACTGAGACATGGAACTAAATAAAATTAAAACAGTCAATATTGACATATGGCATAACTCAATAAGTTCTTTATCTCCAGTGTACTTACAGGATAAGAATTTCAATTCCATTTGAATCACATTTCAGTTAAATATATCAACAGTATTACAGATGCACTACTTAAATTTTTCAGAATTGTTTATTGTACCTCTGAAATAATTTAGGCTTTATTTTTATAACAAATAAACTTACAACTAAGTAATAGTATACTAGTAAAATGGAGCATTACATAAAATATGTCTTTGTCTTACAGAAATTGGTAGGAGCCTTACCTCTCCAAGGAAACGTGATCGTTCAGTGGCTAGGTAATGACACAATCTTAATTTGTTGATTTTAAACAGTTTTATGATAGATGTTCAGAGATATGTAATGGTTTTTACAAAAATTATTGATCAGACTGAAATTTTTTGTGGGTTTGTCCTTAGTGTTAAATACCTGTGGCTACTGAAGCAGTGGTAAATGTCCCCATAATAAATATTTCAGTCTTCAGTCGAGTGTAATCCAATATTAAACTTGCTAGCAGATTAAAACTATGTGGTGATACACCAGGACATGAACCCTGGACCTTTGCCTTTTGTGGGCATGTGCTGCACCAACAGAGATACCCAAGAAAAGTCATGACCCATCTTCACAAATTTACTTCTGTTCATCAGGATAGATGTCGGGAGCAGGAAATTGTGGGTGTTGCAATAATTAAAACTAATTAAGCTGGAATGGACACTATTTATTCATTTAAAGATGGGACATGGGTGCCCACGTAGGGCTGAGCAGCCCCAAGAGGGGTTGCCGTCTGTTCATCAGGAGGTTTGAGGAGAGAGGCAGAGGCTAGAGGAGTGACTATTCGGGGCTGAGGTCTGAAGCTAAGAGAGGGCGGAGTGGTTTCCAAGCTACCCTCGCCACTCCCGGCCGTGTCCCCACGTGATCACATGACTAGTCTTTGATTGGAGGGTTCATTCCGCCAATGCACCTTGCTAGTAGCGTACCCTTGTCAGCGCAACCAATCCGTGGGACTAGAGCCTGACCGAGGAGCATGTGGCAGGAAAGTGCTGACCACGGTCTTCCAGTCAGCACCTTCCACCACAGTATGCCCAAGCCTGCTACGGCCGTACATTATGAATGGAAAAAATTATTTAATAAAATTTTATCGGCCATGATCCCTCTTGGGGGGGGGGGGGGGGGGTCTCCTCCCTGCACATCCTTTCTCCTTCCGAAGAAGGCTCTCTGGATGAAAATGAATGAGCTGATACTAATTGATTATTTCATTTAAAAAATATATATGATCATTATGAAGGATCACAGAAATTAACATCCATAACATAGTGGTATCAATATGTGCAGAAGTTACAAAGTGACCTGAAGGACCTGAAGGAAGGCTCTTGAATAGCAAATTTGTGAAGTTGGGGTGAAGGCAGTAGGGGCTGAGGGACACCGGAGCACAGCACACTGAAACACTCCACCCACGTGGGGGTGAGAGAATGCTCCCAGGCCTGACAGTCACAAGGCAGCTTTTGCCCCATAATATTACTTTGAGTTCTTAAATCTAGGATTACAGTGGTAATTACCCAAGTGGGTAAATGGGAACATTACAAAATGGCAATAATTTAAAGAGAAAACAAAATGTAACACTCGACTATTAAATTGGGATTCCATAGCCTTTACATAGAAATACAAATCCATTACAAAATTTGTTCATTGACCTGACACCTACACTACAACTTAATTCTAAGGGAGGGGGGAGGTCATGCCTGATCATATGCACCAAGGTTGACAGGTAGGTTCAGGTATGATATTCACCTTCAGGTTGTGGGGGTGGTACTACTTCTCGGCAGGAAGTGAAACATTTGCCAAACACTCTTTTACAGATTATCCAGGATACTATAATCAGAATCATTACAGTGATGACTACCGAACCAGCGCTGGGTAATACAACAGTGGTTAGTTGCTTGGTTTGGTGCCAATCAGCAATATGTGAGGCCACTCCGTCAAGAGCAACTTGGTTATGTTCCTGGGTAAGGAGATGATTGATCGATTGGAGTAGATCTGAATCATTGGTATTTGGTAAATTCTTTAGCTTCTCATGGTGATGGAGTTTAAGAGAGAGTTCAGGAAGGTATAAGGTAAATGTGGGAATGGTGACATGAAAGGTGGAGTGCAATTGAGATGATATCCTCATAGAAGCAGCGTACACATCACATCTTCAACTATTATACACTAGGCCACTATTATTCAGTGTTACCCAGTACAATTCAGTTTCTGACATTGAACGGTGGCACACCAGGGTGGCAGTGACAGTCTGTGGAACAGCGAATAGAAAACTGTTGCCAACAGGTTGAATTATTGGTTGACAAAGTGAGACTAGAACATGAGGACATGGAGGTGTAGTAGTTTCAGCTAAAAACAGTGACATCTCGCACTCAGTAGTGTTAGTGTGTAAAATTAGTGTGGAGCATAAGTAATGTGTTGTATGGATGCAACTGGATAATTCAGCGCGAGAGAGAGTGGCGTGGGTTTGTTGATCCCGACTAACTATTAAAAATTCTTGAGTCTGCCAAACAACATGGTGGTGAAGGGTGGCGCAAGAGACTGGAAAAGTGTATATTTGATAGCACTCATATCCGCAATTTGCGCACTTGATTGGCATCCTCATCCACATCCGAATACCATCCGAATTACAGGTAAGTCAGACATCCAATGCAGCATAGTAAAAGCTGAGGGTGCTTTCCCACAGGGCATAAAGCATTTGTTTAGGGGCCAAAATTTGCGACGATACATTGTGTAGGAGGTGCGAGAAGGGCTCTGAGGGTATCAGGTGTGGACTGAGTTTTCCTTGCAGTCAGAGTAGAATGGCTGAGTGTAACATGTGTATATGTAACTGTGCGGTGTGTGTACTAAATAAAAGAATCTGCGTGGTCTTCACAATGTGCAATGTGATAGTCACATTATTTAATCCTGAGTGAAGATGAGTCCACTCTTGGTTAAAGGATTGCTGAAGTGCACCATAGTGCCGTGTTAATCTGTCAGCTACAACTTGTATTTGTCTAGTTGTGAACAGGTTAGTCTCAAGATGTGTCAGGCACACCTGTTGATGTACCAACACTTCGTGATAAACTTGTGTTTCCGAAAGCGCTTGCTGTGTGTCCAAATCCCAGCGTTTTGCATATGTTTCGTAAGGAGACCCAAAGACAGTTTTTAATAATGTACCTCCAACGGGCAACCAGGCTCGTTTGAAATGAGGCGTGGTACTGCATCCCTAATACTGTTCAAATAATTCTAACCACTTCCCACAAAGATCGGAGAAACTCGTGTTCCCTCATCTGCATCAAAAAGGGGTCATATTTTGACAATTGCTGAGCTTTATCATATAAAGCACGCTCTTCCTTTTCTAATAATGTTAAGATAACATCAGCTAACACAAAAGCATAACTCGCTGGAAAAATATTTCCATCCTGCTATGGCACGAAGGCCAAGTGTTGTTAATTAATTTGGGGTTCTGTAGGAAGAAAGTTTTTAAAAAAAACCTGCACAGCCAAGGCATCTCCCATGAATTGACCACTACGCAGGGGCACGCACCCCACTGAGGCTCGACATGGAAAGTAATTAATAAATTTCAGAAATAATATTGAGTAATTTTTCAGCTGTAGAAAGCCCGAATGAGGGTAGGACACCTCAAGTTAACTCAGTAATGATAGGATCTTTACTTACAGAGGTGGTCAATAGGGAGATTAACTGTACTGAAGTCAGAAATGAATGTTAGTGAGTGCGAGTCTGTTGCTCGTGAATACAGAGGCTGGTGCGTGAAGCTGTGGAGGCAGCACAGCACAGCTGTATCAGTGATGAGCTGGCAGAGTGCTGAGCTCAGATAACAGCGTCAGAGAGTGCTAGAGGCTCTGCATCCATGGCTAAGACATTGTAAGTGAAACTTAAAAGCAACAGTTTATTGCAAACAATAATAAACAAATAGCTGATGTCACAAAGATGTTTGAATCCATGTTAACAGAACAACTTAAGTGTTCAACAGGTAAATTGATATTGAATATTCAACGTTGTTGATTAAAAGAAACTGCTACTGAACATAACGTACATACGTACGTACTTCTCTTTCCCCTTCTGAAGAGCGAAGGGCATAAACGATAAAAGCCTTGTTCGTGTACTTAGTATATGACAATAGAGGTCTGGTAACATCAACAAGTTACACCAAGGTAGTTTGAATATGTACTGTATGCATGTGTTGTAAGCGTGTTATTGTGTGTGTGAAGTGTTGTGTAAATGTGTGACTAATGGTAGCTGATGGCGGATACAAATTGAAGGCCAATAGGTGCTATCAGAGATACTTCCAGTCGAGAAAACAATGAAAATTAAAAGGGAATACTGAATATGGCACAAAAATAACCCATAACCATAAAGTGTACAAAAGATGAATCATCACTATAAATTGATAACAACAATACATAACAGTGGAGTAATAATAATTGACAAAAAATAAAATCAATGGAATATTTCCAGAATATAAACTTATGAATCGGATAAGAAATACCTCAGGGGATGTTGTTTTTAGTCAGTTGATGAAGTGCATAAGGGACTAAGTCAGTAGAATCCGACAGTGTGTGTATATAACAACAATGGCATTGTATAAAATGTAATAAGATTGCCTGGGGCTCAGTTCATTTGTGATTAAGTGCCAAAGGCATAGTGTGAGTGAAAATTTTCTCATGGTAATTGATGTATGAATTGTTTTATGTTCAACCGAGAAGCCTAATATTCGGTGATGTGTAAGTACACATTCTCGGTGCAAATGAGCTACCTGCGAGTGACTCGATTAATAAGTTCAGCAGTGAATTAGAGCAATCTGCAGACTTGAATTGATGATTACATAATTTGCAGGGCAATGGAGCAACCTGCAGACAGTGCTAAGGTAACCTGTCTAATAATTGATGGGTAGGCAGTGCATTGGAGCTATCTGCGATACCGTGGTTCAGCAGGCCTAAGGGCGTCCGTCTGACTTAATAAAGAATTAGTGCAGGCACATGGGTCTCCTGTGATACATGGAATAAAAGTATCAGCGGTGTTATTAGCGACCTGCTGTACTAGGAAGATGTTGACTGTTCAAGCAATAAAAATAGCTTTGAAGCTAGAATAGCAGGCATGCGTAAATAGCATCACTTTTTGTGCGCACAGTACATAACAATACATAAAATGACAATCGTGAACTATAAATTACTAGCTCTAGCATAATGACATAATTAAACACAATGACATATATTGACAGGAAAATAAAAACACAATGATGTATAATAACAACACTGTAAGTAGTCGGAACAGATAGTATGAATGGTAGTACCGGCCACTATTGAAGCGACAAATATCACGTGCTTAGGGTGTAAAAGAAACAATGGTGAATTAGAAATTGCTAATCACGTAGAATAAGTGCATTGTAGTCTGTCATACACATAGGATAGGACAGTAATTTGCAGTTTGTTTTTGTAACTACTCGGACGCGCCGCATGTCGAGACGCTGGAGATGGCAGCGCTCATGGTGATAAGTCATCGCACGGAGTACTGTTACTGGCTGAGAAACAATGACGGCTGCTGGCCAGTTATAGGTGAGGAGAGGGGAAATGAGGTGCAAGGAGGAGACAACGTTGAAGAAAGGAGGGGAGGCGACAGCTGATGTGTTGCCCCGCCAACAGCTGGTCCTGTAAACAAAGCATACGATGAGTATGCATTCCAAGTCCTGGCTTTTTCTGTTCTGATTACTTATGGTTAGCTGCAGCAAATACATAACTACGACATATAGTACAATACACTAGAATTCGACGTAACAAGTATTAAGAAAAACTTGGAGTAAAAACACTCCACATGTACTGGTTTACCAAATAGATGGCAATAGATGAAATTGAAGAATATTATTCAGAGTTAGCAGCCATGGTACTGCCAACGCCAAGTGTAATGGTTGCATTTGAAGCAAGTCAGTTGTGTGACGTCTAATGCGTGGCATTGCTTGCAAATCATAAAACATAATCTTACGTATAAAAATGAGCAAAAATACATGACAAGACTGGAAACTGACAACTGAGAATGGCTGGGAACTCCGTGGTGGTCAGGCACGTCTTGCTTCAAAGTCCCAGGAAAAAATGACTTAAACTAAGCTGCAATAAAACATAACATAAAACACGAATTAGGCATAATTAATCACGCCATCTCAAAGCATAAGGGTGTCGATTCTGCAAAGCATATCTAGGACAACCCTGTGGAGGTAATCTCCTCCGTTTTTTCTTTCATCTTTTTCCACTTGAGGTGGAGGTGACACAGGCAGATCGAGGGCTGCGACCTGTTGTGGTGACACAGCCTTACCGTGGTAAGGTTTCAGGTGGTGAAAGTGCACTATCACTGTACGATCGGTTAATTGCAGTTCTGCATTGACTGGTGAGGTCAACCATATAACCCGATATGGGCCTTCAAAGCGGGGAGACAACTTTTTAGTTCGTCCCTTTTTGATTGCCAGGTTTCGTAAGAACACTAAATCACCTGTTTGATAAGTCGGGTAAAACAGCATTTTTATTCTGCCTGTGCAACTGTTTGTTAGTAGCTTTGATATTATTCCTCTTTTCCTTATACCAGATTACTTTTAGCCAGCTGGCTAAACCTTTTACTTCCTTTATTTCTACACCCTGAGGTAGTTTGTCTATTTCGAACGGCAAATTTTTCAGCCGTACAAACACAGCTTCGTAAGGAGTATACCCCGTGGATTCATGCATTCAGGTGTTGTATGCAGAAGTAATATACAGTACATATCTGTCCCAATCAGCATGCATTTTTGCAACATAATAGGATAACATTTTACAAATTGTAAGGCGTATGCATTCAATGTGACCATTGGCTATAGGATGAAAGGGAGTTGTACACCATTTTTTGATTCTTAGCAATTTACAAACTTGTACAAATAGAGCAGACATGAAATTGGTTTCTTGGTCTGTTAAAATGGCATCAGGACTCCCAAAAGGTAGTATCACACAATTTACAAACTATCTCACCACAGTTTCAGCTGTCGTGTTGGCAAGGGGAACCAAAATGTATTTTTTACCTTGTTGTGACTGTGCAAAAGTAACTAGGATACCTAAAACAAGAATTTCAAAGGGTTGAGATGCCTGAGGAAGTGTTTGCAGCGGCACTTGCGGATGCATATTTTGTTCTCGTTGTGCACATGGCAGGCAAGATCTTACATACCTGTCCACGTCACATTGTCAGTATTGCCACCAATAACGTGTTGCAATTTGAGTGCTCGTAGTGCATTTTTTGCTGTGACATGCTTGGATTGTATAATGGCATAATGGCATTGCCGTGTTATATGCTGCTGCAAGCATTCCGGTATTACCAAATGATTTCCATGGGGAGCTTTTCGATACAAAAGGTCGTCTATTACTTCAAATTCTGGCAATGAGGCATATCTTTGACACTGAACATCCACCTGCTGGGCTTCTTTTAACTCTTCAATTGATACATCATCTGATTGAATGACACGCACTTTTCTACTTGACGCATCAGCATTTTGATGCAACTGACCAGGCTTGTGCCCAACTTCAAAATCATATTCTGACAATTTCATGGCCCAGTGCATAAGTTTGCTGCTAGGGTCCTTAAGATTCAATAACCACTGCAGAGCAGAGTGATTGGTAAGAACTGTAAACTTGTGACCATAAAGGTAACATCTAAAATAACTAATTCCAAAAAGAAGGGCAAGCAATTCCTTTTCTGTAGTACTGTAATTACTTTCTTCTTTATTTAGCTGATGAGAGGCATACCCAATGGGTTTTTACTCACCATCTTGCACTTGGCTTAGAACACATCCTACAGCAAAATCAGATGTGTCACAAGATAAAATAAAAGGTTCAGTGAAGTCTGGGTAAACAAGTAGAGATTAACTGGTTAAAATAGTTTTCCCTGTTTGAAAGGTGGTCAAATATTCATCCATCCACACAAAAGGAGTATCCTTTTTCAACAATTTAGTAAGAGGTTTGGTAATAGTAGCATAATCTTTAACAAAACAGCAGTAATAATTTACAAGACCAAGGAAGGATTGTAATTCCTTTAAATTTGTTGGAACAGGAAAAGTGTCTACTGATTCAGTTAATCGTGGATCTGGTTTGACTCTTCTGGAACTGATGACATGACCTAAATACTGCACTTGTGATTGAGCAAAAGAACACGTTTCTAATTTTAAGCTTAAATTAGCATTTTGCAATCACAACAGTGCACTGTGTAGACGTTCAGCATGTTCAGCAATAGATTTAGAAAATATAATTATATCATCAAGATACACAAGGCACATAGTAGGTTTCAACCCACATAATAGCAGATCTGCAAGTCACTGAAAGGTTGTTGGCACATTGTGAAGCCTGAAAGGCATCCTTAAGAATTAATATAAGCAACCACGAACTACAAAAGCTGATGATACCCACTGCGCATGCCTAATGTTGTAAAGTACCGGCAATTGCCCAGATGATTGAGTGTTTCATGTATCCGGGGTAATGGATAATGATCTGGGGTAGTAACCTTGTTTACTGCTTGCATGTCTACACAGAGGCGATAGGATTTTTCTCTGTCTATAGATTTCTTTGGAACGACTACAATTGGGCTAGACCACACACTAGAAGAGGGTTGTATTATTCCTGCTTCTAGTTGCAGTTGTATAGTTTCCTCTACCACTGACTGAAGATGATAGGGGATTCGGTACCCATCTTGAGCTATTGGTCTAGCATTTCCAGATGGAATCTCATGTTGGATTAGATCTATTGCTGGTAAATATTTCCTGTCTTCAAACAACCATGAATACTCATTCAATACTTCATGTATTAGCTTTTGTTCATGCAATGGTAGGTGACTAAGCTTAGGTTTAAACTTATCTGTCAGATGTGATGTGATTGTCAAAAGGTGTTGAGAGACAGCAGCAGTCTTTTTCCTTTTTTTTTTTTTTTTTTCCTTTTTTTTTTTTTTTTTTTTTTTTTTTTTTTTTTTTTTTTTTTTTTTTTTTTTCCTTCCAGATAAGGGGTTTTCATTGGCAACTCATCTTCTGTGATAACCTGTAAGCTGGCTAATACTGTACCACATGGTATTAAAGCTTGCTTGTGACTAAAATTGTCTAAACACACGGGTACACAGTTTTCTATTTGTACTTGATGCACTTTGCACAGGCTATGTTTTACGTGGAGCTGCATCTGGTCAAGAGCTTCATTCTGGCAGAGTGGATCTACCAAGAAATGAAACTCTTCAGATTCATGTATCCCGACAGGCACCCAAAGGATCTTTCCTGTGCCTTCTGTTATATCCATGGGGTTATCGGCTTTTAGCATCGTTACAGGAGACTCTGAAACTTGGGAAACGGATCCTTTTTTCCCCAGTTTCACTCACCCGCAACGTGCAGTCTCGTCCAAAACGGTGCACATTGGTGCCGAATTGGATGGTATTTAACCTATAGTCAATAACCCCCTTGAAATTATGCAGTAAGTCACTTCCCAGGATGATGTCGTAATTCGTGCACATGTTCCGTACAACCTCCATCATAAAAGCATATTCTGTGGAGTCCAACATGAACTCAACGCAACTGCTGCCATCAGGTTTCACTATGCTGGGACCAATACCACTGATATGGTACCACGGTGGTTGCAATGTTCTTTTATCTCTCTTCGATAAAAATGCGAAGCTGATGTGTGTGCCTGTGCCAATTAGCATGCGTATTGGTTTGTTGCCTCTAACACCATCGACAACCACGCTTGCCACCTGTGTGATTCCCTTATAAGCTAGTGGCATCACTATTTTTAATGGGGGCTGGGAGGAGTGCCACTTCCTGCCACGCAGCCATTTCCCGAATTCTGCGTTTGGTTTGCATTTCGCCTGGAGTTTGCAGGCAGTTGTGGCCTACTATTTGGACAATGCACGCTTTGGTGACCCATGTTCCTGCACCGATGACAATATGGCACGCAACATTGCTCTGCCACATGTCCTTGTCTGTTACAGTGCCCACACTTGGTGTCGTTCGAAAAGACACGTCAGGGCTCACTTTGCTGCGTGGAGACAGCCGCAAATTGGCTCACCACCTCTCTCGAGAGTACTAATTCCATGGCTTCTTGTAAGGTGTGAGGGGGAAGCTAACTTGATTTCACCCCTATCTGAGGGTTTATGTCACGAATAAAAACGTCTATCACACGACATCCTGATTCTTCCAACAGAAACTTGTTACGAGCAGAATTGGCATGCGATTCTTCTAATCTTGCCTGCGAATGCTTCTAAATCCTCACCCGTTTTTTGCTTAAGGTTGGAAAGCAAGTCACTATAGTAACTAGTACTATGTTTGTCTGTATACCTTTCAATCAACCCTGTTGCAAGGGACTGGAAGGTAGGGGCATTTTTTCAAGCTCTCGACAGACTGCACGTAGTTCTGCGCTTCGCCGGTGACTTTCATTTTCATCACATTTAAGAGAAATTCATCTGGCCAACCACAAAGCTTTCCAATGTCCTGGACATTCTGGACAAGCATTTGAATATTCTCGTGTGGCTTTCCAGCAAATGCCGGAATAAACACTACTGCTGGAAAGCTTTGCACCAAAGTAGAGGTGGCTACTGCCACAACTGATTCTGCACTAGTGAGTGGTGGAGTCACATGCTTCGGTGGTTCCTCCACTAGCACTTGCTTAACAACATTAGATTGTGGAGAAGCCATTTGAAGACCATCTATCTGTTGCTTAAGCTCTGCGTCAGTTAAAATTAATTGATTGATCTGGGTCTGCAGTATCGAGGGTGATCTTTATTCTCTTCGGCTGCTCCTGTCTCCAATGGCTACCTGGTGGTTGGAATGTTACAATAGTGTGGGTATCCACACAACCATAGCATTGCTAGCGACTTACATTATTTGGTGGCGTGCAGACAACGGACGGCGGCAGTGTCGACAAGCGGCGGCAGCAGGTGCGTTGATCACGCGCAGGGGCGGCAGCAGCAGCAGCAGCAGGAGGCGGGTGATGGCATGGACAGCTGAGATGGCGGGGCAGCGCGAGGGCCACACCCCGTACCCTGGCGCAGGTGGTGACCCATGGCAGCTATGACGGCGGTGGCAGCAGCGGGCGTGACTGCATCGCGGACCCTCCTCAGCTCGCGTCCGGCGGCGAACTGCATCATGCTTGCGGCGCGCTAGTGTGCTTCCACACATGTTTGCCAACGCAGGCAACTGGCTGGCATGCTGCAGCCTCAACACGTTCAGTATAGTGTCCTTTAATTAATCAAAAGTCTATCAACAGGTCCTGGAAATTTAGAGCAATATGTCTATAACTGGCACTAAAATTCTGGATCAAGTTTAGCTTCAATTTATGTATATCCATTAAGATAGTTATGTTTACTGAAAAGAGGAAAAATAGCACTTTAATTTGAAAGTGATAATTCCTTCCAAATATACCTATTAACTCATAAGACTTTGCTTAATGTATGAACATCTTCATCAGAATTTTGAAAATAAAATTACCAAAAGGCTTATGTGGATCTTAATACTTGATATGGGAGGGGTGCTGTCACCTCATACCTCAGTCCATTGCTGAACTAGTGATCCTTTAATGTCTTGGAATGCATCCTGTCAACCAATCATTTCTTTTCGTCACCTTGTGCAGGAAATTTCTTTTCTCTCCAAGTCCATTTACTCATCTGATCTTCAGCATTCATCTGCAGCATCACATTTCAGAAGCTTCTATTCTCATTCTGTCTATGCTGTTTGATATCCATGTTTCACTTCATATATGGCTACAATCCATACAAATATTTCCAGAAAAATCTTTGCAACACCTAAATCTGTAAACATTTTGGGAATATTGTAGTTCTCTTTATTTCTGTGTCTAAGAAAATTGGAGAGAAATTTCCCCTTTTTCCGGGCATGTGTGTCACTTTGTTTTCACACAAAGCCATTCCAGCACTTTCTGTTCTATGTCAAGATAGCAAAAAAAGTGCTGAAACACATCTCACTGAAAACAAAGCTACAAAGGTGTCTTGCATAAGTTGCAATTACTCTAAAAACTAGGTTTATATTCAATGTTACAAAATTTCTCTTCTTCCGAAACACTTTCCTTTCCATTGTCTGCCTACATTTTATATCGTCTCTTTCATCCATCATTAGTGATTTTCCTGCCCAAGTAGCAAAAATTGTCTACTAATTATTTGTCTCATTCATTAATCTAATTCCCTCAGCAACACCTAATTAGACTACATTCCATTATCTTTTTTTTGCTTTTGTTGATGGTTATCTTATATCCTCCTTTCAAGACACTGTCCATTCCGTTCAGCTGCTCTTCCAGGTCCTTTGCTGTCTCTGATGGAATTACAATGTCATCAGCAAACCTCAAAGGTTTTTATTCCTATTCTGAACTTTTCTTTTGTTCCCTTCACTGGTTGCTCAATATACAGATTGAAAAACATGGGGGATAGGCTATAAACCTGTGTCACTCACTTCCTAACCAATGCTTCCCTTTCATGCCCCTCAACTGTTACAGCTGCCATTTGGCTCTGTAAAAGTTGTAAATAACCTTTTTCTTCCTGTATTTGACCCCTGCTTAAGAATTTGAGAGTATTCCAGTCCACATTGTCAAAAGCTTTCTCTATGTCTTCAAATGGTAGAAACATAGGTTCACCATTCCTTAATGCATCTTCTAAGATAAGTTGTAGGGTCATTATTGTCCCATGTGTCCCTTCATTTCTCCAGAATGCAAAGTTATCTTTTCTGAAGTCAGTTTCTGCTGGTTTTTTGCTCCTTCTGTAGAGAATTTGTGTTCATATTCTGCAACCACAACTTCCCAAACCAACAGTTTGGGAATATTCACACCTCTTACTGCCTGATTTGTTTGGAATTGAAACTGTTACATTCTTTGTGACATTTGTGGGTATTTCATCTGTCTCGCACATCTAGCACAGCAGATGGAATAATTTTGTCATTGCTTGCTCTCCAAAGGCTATCGGTAGTTTTGACAGAATGTTGTCTACCCTTGGTCCTTGTTTAAGTGTAGGTCTTCAATGCTCAGTCAAACGCTTCTCACAGGATATCTCCCATGTTATCTTCATCTGTCTCTTCTTCCATTTCTATAATGTTGCCCTCAATTGTATCTCCCTTGTATAGACCCCCTACACACTGATAAGCCAAAACATCATGACCACTGCCCATCGTGATGTTGGATGCCACCTGATGGCATTACAGGCACACGACACACTCACAAGGGTATGTAAGTGGGGCGCCCATGCATATCTGGGATCACCCTAGTGAAGATATGGGTTGCAAATGGGAAAATACACTGAGATAAATGACTTTCACAGGGGGCAGTATTCAGGTGAATCACTTTAGCTGGGCTGCTATTTCCTAGTTAATTATTAATTATGGTATTTGAATTTTCAGTACACTTAAGGTACAATAAGAGCAGTTCAAACAGTGACTTTTTCATTCAGTACATACCTTGAGATTACCATGTGACATGTCTCATTACAGCATTCGCTGTCCAGCATAAAGTGTGATCTGGCCACTATTTGGGCATACCTGGACTCCTTGCAGCAGGAGGCTGAGACAATCAGAGCTAAGCACCACAAGGAAAGAGAGCTCATCCAGGAGACAACTGAACAGATCAGACTCCCGTAGGAGCAGCTAACACAGATGGTGAGTAGCTGCAGCAATCTCTATTGTGTAATATGTACTATTTCATTAAACTTTAGTTCCACAAGAGTTGTTGGTCCACCTCTATCTGTGCACAGATAAGGCAAAACGTAATGATCACTGCCCAGAGTGATACAGAATGTTGCCTGGTGGTATTGCTGGTGCATAATATGGTGAGGGAAGTATACCAGTAGGGCAGATATGAATGAGGGATCATTCTGGTGGTTATAGGGGTCGCAAATAAGGAAATTGTCTGGAGAAAGTGACTTCAAAAGAAAGCAGTTTATTGCGGTTTGCCCATGGGACAAATTCTCATAAACAGTGAAGCTCGTGTGCTGTATGTGTGCTGCTGTTGTGTCTGTGGAAAGTGGTAGAGTTGGTGGTGAAGTGCCGCATGTCCTTGCATCTTCATAAAATTTGGAGATCAAATAGTTTCCCACTGTGTAGAGAAAAAGAGGTGGCAGCCTATAGCAGATCTGATGACAGAATATAGCACTGGCACAAAGCAAAGTTTATAAAAGCACTCAGTTGGGTGTACATTATCAAGAGTGGTCATTTGTAGCAGATCACCACTAAAATCTGCTGTTTCAAACTCATGACATTTGCATTAGATAGGCAGAGCGTACAGCGGTGGCCCAGTGCGGCGACTACTGTGGGGAAACTTGGTTTGGAAGTGAGGGGGATGATGGAAGGTAGGGTGGGGGAGTAACAGGTGCGATCGAGTACACGTTCGGTTAAGCGGTCGTTCGGTTGACCGACGTTCCGATAATCGACGCTCTACTGTACTAGGAAAGTTAGTGAGCAGGATTTTTGTCTATGTTCAGAGACCAGACACAAGCTAAAGTGAGAAATTGTGGAGCAAGATAATGAACTGACTCTGAAGTCAATACCAATAAATTTGGCTGATACAAAACTGATGGAAGTTCTCTATGATACTTTTGGGCATCACCTGTGCACCCCTGACAGAGGGACACTAAAAGTTTATCACTAGAGAAGTCTATTCCTGTTTAGAACACAAATTCATACCAGTATATGAAAATGCACAACTAAGAAATGGAAAAACATGCATTTTTGAAGATGCGGAGTTGTCCTACCCATAGAAACACTAGACAAGATGAGACTGTGCTAAATTCCTACTGCATTACATGGGGCTGCAGATGTTATTAAAATGGTGGTCATAAAGTACTTTAATGAGAATGGAATTTTAGTAATTACACCAAATAAAAAATCCATTTGTGGGAGACAAGCTTTTAGCAGGTTCTTTCATAAACACTTCATCTATGGTTATGGACAAAATATAACAACCCTGTCTATGTAACAATATATCAAGTAAGAGATCCTTCTCGAAGAGCAGCATTCTGCAGCTTTTTTCAGAAATATTTCACATACGGTAATGGATTGAATTTGATGACTTTGTATTTCTTGTCACTGTAAACATAGATAGCAGTGTGAGAGGAGCATTCTGCAGCTTCTTTCAGAAATAAATCACATAGGCTAATGGATCGAATGTGATGACTTTATATTTCTAGTCACTGTGCGTACAGATAGCAGTGTGAGAGGAGCTTTCTGCAGCTTCTTTCAGTAATATTTCTTATAGGGCTATGGAACACATGTGATGACTTTGTATTTCTATTCACTGAGTGTCCAGATAGCAGTGTGAGAGGAGCTTTCTGCAGCTTCTTTCAGAAATATTTCACATACGGTAATGGATCGAATGTGATGAGTTTGTATTTCTAGTCACTGCGTGTCCAGATAGCAGTCTGAGAGAAGCTTACTGCAACTTTATTCAGAAATATTTCTCATAGGGTAATGGATCGAATGTGATGACTTTGTATTTCTATTCACTGAGTGTCCAGATAGCAGTGTGAGAGGAGCTTTCTGCAGCTTCTTTCAGAAATATTTCACATACGGTAATGGATCGAATGTGATGACTTTGTATTTCTAGCCCCTGTGTGTCCAGATAGCACTGTGAGAGGAGCTTTCTGCAGTTTCTTTCAGAAATATTTCACATAGGGATATGGATCGTATGTGATGACTTGGCATTTCTAGTCCCTGTGTGTCCAGATACCACTGTGAGAGGAGCATTCTGCAGCTTCTTTCAGAAATATTTCACATAGGGTAATGGATCGAATGTGTTGACTTTGTATTTTTAGTCCCTGTGTGTCCAGATAACCGTGTGAGAGGAGCTTTCGGCAGCTTCTTTCAGAAATATTTCACATAGGGTAATGGACGAATGTGATGACTTTCTATTTCCAGCCACTGTGAGTGCAGATAGCAGTGTGAGAGGAGCTTTCTGCAGCTTCTTTCAGAAATATTTCTCACAGGGTAATGGATAAAATGTGTTGACTTTGTATTTTTAGTCCCTGTGTGTCCAGATAACCATGTGAGATGAGCTTTCTGCATCTTCTTTCAGAAATATTTCACATAGGGTAATGGATCAAATGTGTTGGCTTTGTATTTTTAGTCCCTGTGTGTCCAGATAACCTTGTGAGATGAGCTTTGGGCAGGTTCTTTCAGAAATATTTCACATAGGGTAATGGACGAATGTGATGACTTTCTATTTCCAGCCACTGTGAGTACAGATAGCAGTGTGAGAAGAGCTTTCTGCAGATTCTTTCAGAAATATTTCTCGCAGGGTAATGGATCGAATGTGATGACTTGGCATTTCTAGTCACTGTGTGTCCAGATAGCTCTGTGAGAGGAGCTTTCTGCAGCTTCTTTCAAAAATATTTCACATAGGGTAATGGACTAATGTGATGACTTGGCATTTATAGTCCCTGTGTGTCCAGATAACTGTGTGAGAGGAGCTTTCTGCAGCTTCTTTCAGAAATATTTCACATAGGGTAATGGATCAAATTTGTTGACTTTGTATTTTTAGTCCCTGTGTGTCCAGATAATCATGTGAGAGGAGCTTTCGGCAGCTTCTATCAGAAATATTTCACATAGCGAAATGGATGAATGTGATGATTTTCTATTTCCAGCCACTGTGAGTACAGATAGCAGTGTGAGAGGAGCATTCTGAAGCTTCTTTCAGAAATATTTCTCACAGGGTAATGGATCGAATGTGATGACTTGGCATTTCTAGCCCCTGTGTGTCCAGGTAGCACTGTGAGAGGAGCTTTCTGCAGCTTCTTTCAGAAATATTTCACATAGGGTAATGGATCGAATGTGATGACTTTATATTTCATGTCACTGTAAACAAAGACAGCAGTGGGTGAGGAGCTTTCTGCTGTTTCGTTCAGAAATATTTCTCATAGGGTAATCGATCGAAAGTGATGACTCTGTATTTCCAGCCACTGTGCGTACAGATAGCATTGTTAGAGGAGCTTTCTGCAGCTTCTTTCAGTAATATTTCTCACAGGATAATGGATCGAATGTGATGACTTGGCATTTCTAGCCCCTGTGTGTCCAGATAGCACTGTGAGAGGAGCTTTCTGCAGCTTCTTTCAGAAATATTTCACATAGGGTAATGGATCGAATGTGATGACTTTGTATTTCATGTCACTGTAAACAAAGACAGCAGTGGGTGAGGAGCTTTCTGCTGTTTCGTTCAGAAATATTTCTCATAGGGTAATCGATCGAAAGTGATGACTCTGTATTTCCAGCCACTGTGCGTACAGATAGCATTGTGAGAGGAGCTTCCTGCAGCTTCTTTCAGTAATATTTCTCACAGGGTAATGGATCGAATGTGATGACTTGGCATTTCTAGCCCCTGTGTGTCCAGATAGCACTGTGAGAGGAGCTTCCTGCAGCTTCTTTCAGAAATATTTCACATAGGGTAATGGATCGAATGTGATGACTTTGTATTTCATGTCACTGTAAACAAAGACAGCAGTGGGTGAGGAGCTTTCTGCTGTTTCGTTCAGAAATATTTCTCATAGGGTAATCGATCGAAAGTGATGACTCTGTATTTCCAGCCACTGTGCGTACAGATAGCATTGTGAGAGGAGCTTTCTGCAGCTTCTTTCAGTAATATTTCTTATAGGGCTATGGAACACATGTGATGACTTTGTATTTCTATTCACTGAGTGTCCAGATAGCAGTGAGAGAGGGGCTTTCTGCAGCTTCTTTCAGAAATACTTCACATAGGTTAATGGATCAAATGTGTTGACTTTGTATTTTTAGTCCCTGTGTGTCCAGATAACTGTGTGAGAGGAGCTTTCTGCAGCTTCTTTCAGAAATATTTCTCATAGGGTAATGGATCGAATGTGATGACTTTGTATTTCATGTCACTGTAAACAAAGACAGCAGTGGGTGAGGAGCTTTCTGCTGTTTCGTTCAGAAATATTTCTCATAGGGTAATCGATCGAAAGTGATGACTCTGTATTTCCAGCCACTGTGACTACAGATAGCATTGTGAGAGGAGCTTTCTGCAGCTTCTTTCAGTAATATTTCTCACAGGGTAATGGATCGAATGTGATTACTTGGCATTTCTAGCCCCTGTGTGTCCAGATAGCAGTGTGAGAGGGGCTTTCTGCAGCTTCTTTCAGAAATATTTCACATAGGTTAATGGATCAAATGTGTTGACTTTGTATTTTTAGTCCCTGTGTGTCCAGATAACTGTGTGAGAGGAGCTTTCTGCAGCTTCTTTCAGAAATATTTCTCATAGGGTAATGGATCGAATGTGATGACTTTGTATTTCATGTCACTGTAAACAAAGACAGCAGTGGGTGAGGAGCTATCTGCTGTTTCGTTCAGAAATATTTCTCATAGGGTAATCGATCGAAAGTGATGACTCTGTATTTCCAGCCACTGTGCGTACAGATAGCATTGTTAGAGGAGCTTTCTGCAGCTTCTTTCAGTAATATTTCTCACAGGATAATGGATCGAATGTGATGACTTGGCATTTCTAGCCCCTGTGTGTCCAGATAGCACTGTGAGAGGAGCTTTCTGCAGCTTCTTTCAGAAATATTTCACATAGGGTAATGGATCGAATGTGATGACTTTGTATTTCATGTCACTGTAAACAAAGACAGCAGTGGGTGAGGAGCTTTCTGCTGTTTCGTTCAGAAATATTTCTCATAGGGTAATCGATCGAAAGTGATGACTCTGTATTTCCAGCCACTGTGCGTACAGATAGCATTGTGAGAGGAGCTTCCTGCAGCTTCTTTCAGTAATATTTCTCACAGGGTAATGGATCGAATGTGATGACTTGGCATTTCTAGCCCCTGTGTGTCCAGATAGCACTGTGAGAGGAGCTTCCTGCAGCTTCTTTCAGAAATATTTCACATAGGGTAATGGATCGAATGTGATGACTTTGTATTTCATGTCACTGTAAACAAAGACAGCAGTGGGTGAGGAGCTTTCTGCTGTTTCGTTCAGAAATATTTCTCATAGGGTAATCGATCGAAAGTGATGACTCTGTATTTCCAGCCACTGTGACTACAGATAGCATTGTGAGAGGAGCTTTCTGCAGCTTCTTTCAGTAATATTTCTCACAGGGTAATGGATCGAATGTGATTACATGGCATTTCTAGCCCCTGTGTGTCCAGATAGCAGTGTGAGAGGGGCTTTCTGCAGCTTCTTTCAGAAATATTTCACATAGGTTAATGGATCAAATGTGTTGACTTTGTATTTTTAGTCCCTGTGTGTCCAGATAACTGCGTGAGAGGAGCTTTCTGCAGCTTCTTTCAGAAATATTTCTCATAGGGTAATGGATCGAATGTGATGACTTGGCATTTCTAGCCCCTGTGTGTCCAGATAGCACTGTGAGAGGAGCTTTCTGCAGCTTCTTTCAGAAATATTTCACATAGGGTAATGGATCAAATGTGTTGACTTTGTATTTTTAGTCCCTGTGTGTCCAGATAACCGTGTGAGATGAGCTTTCTGCATCTTCTTTCAGAAATATTTCACATAGGGTAATGGATCAAATGTGTTGGCTTTGAATTTTTAGTCCCTGTGTGTCCAGATAACCGTGTGAGAGGAGCTTTCTGCAGCTTCTTTCAGAAATATCTCACATAGGTTACTGGATCAAATGTGTTGACTTAGTATTTTTAGTCCCTGTGTGTCCAGATAACCATGTGAGAGGAGCTTTCTGCAGCTTCTTTCAGAAATATCTCACATAGGTTACTGGATCAAATGTGTTGACTTTGTATTTTTAGTCCCTGTGTGTCCAGATAACCGTGTGAGATGAGCTTTCTGCAGCTTCTTTCAGAAATATTTCACATAGTGTAATGGATCAAATGTGTTGACTTTGTATTTTTAGTCCCTGTGTGTCCAGATAACCGTGTGAGAGGAGCTTTCTGCAGCTTCATTCAGAAATATTTCACATAGGGTAATGGATCGAATGTGATGACTTTGTATTTCATGTCACTGTAAACAAAGACAGCAGTGGGTGAGGAGCTTTCTGCTGTTTCGTTCAGAAATATTTCTCATAGGGTAATCGATCGAAAGTGATGACTCTGTATTTCCAGCCACAGTGCGTACAGATAGCATTGTGAGAGGAGCTTTCTGCAGCTTCTTTCAGTAATATTTCTCACAGGGTAATGGATCAAATGTGTTGACTTTGTATTTTTAGTCCCTGTGTGTCCAGATAACCGTGTGAGAGGAGCTTTCTGCAGCTTCTTTCAGAAATATTTCACATAGGGTAATGGATCAAAAGTGTTGACTTTTTATTTTTAGTCCCTGTGTGTCCAGATAACCATGTGAGAGGAGCTTTCTGCAGCTTTTTTTCAGAAATATTTCACATAGGGTAATGGATCAAAAGTGTTGACTTTTTATTTTTAGTCCCTGTGTGTCCAGATAACCGTGTGCGAGGAGCTTTCTGCAGCTTCATTCAGAAATATTTCACATAGGGTAATGGATCGAATGTGATGACTTTGTATTTCATGTCACTGTAAACAAAGACAGCAGTGGGTGAGGAGCTTTCTGCTGTTTCGTTCAGAAATATTTCTCATAGGGTAATCGATCGAAAGTGATGACTCTGTATTTCCAGCCACTGTGCGTACAGATAGCATTGTGAGAGGAGCTTTCTGCAGCTTCTTTCAGTAATATTTCACATAGGGTAATGGATCAAATGTGTTGGCTTTGTATTTTTAGTCCCTGTGTGTCCAGATAACCGTGTGAGAGGAGCTTTCTGCAGCTTCTTTCAGAAATATTTCACATAGGGTAATGGATCAAATGTGTTGGCTTTGTATTTTTAGTCCCTGTGTGTCCAGATAACCGTGTGAGAGGAGCTTTCTGCAGCTTCTTTCAGAAATATTTCACATAGGGTAATGGATCAAAGGTGTTGACTTTTTATTTTTAGTCACTGTGTGTCCAGATAACCGTGTGAGAGGAGCTTTCTGCAGCTTCATTCAGAAATATTTCACATAGGTTAATGGATCAAATGTGTTGGCTTTGTATTTTTAGTCCCTGTGTGTTCAGATAACCGTGTGAGAGGAGCTTTCTGCAGCTTCTTTCAGAAATATTTCACATAGGGTAATGGATCGAATGTGATGATTTTGTATTTCATGTCACTGTAAACAAAGACAGCAGTGGGTGAGGAGCTTTCTGCTGTTTCGTTCAGAAATATTTCTCATAGGGTAATCGATCGAAAGTGATGACTCTGTATTTCCAGCCACTGTGCGTACAGATAGCATTGTGAGAGGAGCTTTCTGCAGCTTCTTTCAGAAATATTTCACATAGGGTAATGGATCAAATGTGTTGGCTTTGTATTTTTAGTCCCTGTGTGTCCAGATAACCGTGTGAGAGGAGCTTTCTGCAGCTTCTTTCAGAAATATTTCACATACGGTAATGGATCAAAAGTGTTGACTTTTTATCTTTAGTCCCTGTGTGTCCAGATAACCATGTGAGAGGAGCTTTCTGCAGCTTTTTTCAGAAATATTTCACATAGGTTAATGGATCAAATGTGTTGGCTTTGTATTTTTAGTCCCTGTGTGTTCAGATAACCGTGTGAGAGGAGCTTTCTGCAGCTTCTTTCAGAAATATTTCACATACGGTAATGGATCAAAAGTGTTGACTTTTTATCTTTAGTCCCTGTGTGTCCAGATAACCATGTGAGAGGAGCTTTCTGCAGCTTCATTCAGAAATATTTCACATAGGGTAATGGATCGAATGTGATGACTTTGTATTTCATGTCACTGTAAACAAAGACAGCAGTGGGTGAGGAGCTTTCTGCTGCTTCTTTCAGAAATATTTCTCATAGGGTAATCGATCGAAAGTGATGACTCTGTATTTCCAGCCACTGTGCGAACAGATAGCATTGTGAGAGGAGCTTTCTGCAGCTTCTTTCAGTAATATTTCTTATAGGGCTATGGATCACATGTGATGACTTTGTATTTCTATTCACTGAGTGTCCAGATAGCAGTGTGAGAGGGGCTTTCTGCAGCTTCTTTCAGTAATATTTCACATAGGTTAATGGATCAAATGTGTTGACTTTGTATTTTTAGTCCCTGTGTGTCCAGATAACTGTGTGAGAGGAGCTTTCTGCAGCTTCATTCAGAAATATTTCACATAGGGTAATGGATCGAATGTGATGACTTTGTATTTCATGTCACTGTAAACAAAGACAGCAGTGGGTGAGGAGCTTTCTGCTGTTTCGTTCAGAAATATTTCTCATAGGGTAATCGATCGAAAGTGATGACTCTGTATTTCCAACCACTGTGCGTACAGATAGCATTGTGAGAGGAGCTTTCTGCAGCTTCTTTCAGAAATATTTCACATAGGGTAATGGATCAAATGTGTTGGCTTAGTATTTTTAGTCCCTGTGTGTCCAGATAACCGTGTGAGAGGAGCTTTCTGCAGCTTCTTTCAGAAATATTTCACATAGGGTAATGGATCAAATGTGTTGGCTTTGTATTTTTAGTCCCTGTGTGTCCAGATAACCGTGTGAGAGGAGCTTTCTGCAGCTTCTTTCAGAAATATTTCACATAGGGTAATGGATCAAAAGTGTTGACTTTTTATTTTTAGTCCCTGTGTGTCCAGATAACCGTGTGAGAGGAGCTTTCTGCAGCTTCATTCAGAAATATTTCACATAGGGTAATGGATCGAATGTGATGACTTTGTATTTCATGTCACTGTAAACAAAGACAGCAGTGTGTGAGGAGCTTTCAGCTGTTTCGTTCAGAAATATTTCTCATAGGGTAATCGATCGAAAGTGATGACTCTGTATTTCCAGCCACTGTGCGTACAGATAGCATTGTGAGAGGAGCTTTCTGCAGCTTCTTTCAGAAATATTTCACATAGGGTAATGGATCAAATGTGTTGGCTTTGTATTTTTAGTCCCTGTGTGTCCAGATAACCGTGTGAGAGGAGCTTTCTGCAGCTTCATTCAGAAATATTTCACATAGGGTAATGGATCGAATGTGATGACTTTGTATTTCATGTCACTGTAAACAAAGACAGCAGTGGGTGAGGAGCTTTCTGCTGTTTCGTTCAGAAATATTTCTCATAGGGTAATCGATCGAAAGTGATGACTCTGTATTTCCAGCCACTGTGCGTACAGATAGCATTGTGAGAGGAGCTTTCTGCAGCTTCTTTCAGTAATATTTCTTATAGGGCTATGGAACACATGTGATGACTTTGTATTTCATGTCACTGTAAACAAAGACAGCAGTGGGTGAGGAGCTTTCTGCTGCTTCTTTCAGAAATATTTCTCATAGGGTAATCGATCGAAAGTGATGACTCTGTATTTCCAGCCACTGTGACTACAGATAGCAGTGTGAGAGGAGCTTTCTGCAGCTTCTTTCAGTAATATTTCTCACAGGGTAATGGATCGAATGTGATGACTTGGCATTTCTAGCCCCTGTGTGTCCAGATAGCACTGTGAGAGGAGCTTTCTGCAGCTTCTTTCAGAAATATTTCACATAGGGTAATGGATCAAATGTGTTGACTTTGTATTTTTAGTCCCTGTGTGTCCAGATAACCGTGTGAGAGGAGCTTTCTGCAGCTTCATTCAGAAATATTTCACATAGGGTAATGGATCGAATGTGATGACTTTGTATTTCATGTCACTGTAAACAAAGACAGCAGTGGGTGAGGAGCTTTCTGCTGCTTCTTTCAGAAATATTTCTCATAGGGTAATCGATCGAAAGTGATGACTCTGTATTTCCAGCCACTGTGCGTACAGATATCATTGTGAGAGGAGCTTTCTGCAGCTTCTTTCAGTAATATTTCTTATAGGGCTATGGAACACATGTGATGACTTTGTATTTCTATTCACTGAGTGTCCAGATAGCAGTGTGAGAGGGGCTTTCTGCAGCTTCTTTCAGAAATATTTCACATAGGTTAATGGATCAAATGTGTTGACTTTGTATTTCTATTCACTGAGTGTCCAGATAGCAGTGTGAGAGGAGCTTTCTGCAGCTTCATTCAGAAATATTTCACATAGGGTAATGGATCGAATGTGATGACTTTGTATTTCATGTCACTGTAAACAAAGACAGCAGTGGGTGAGGAGCTTTCTGCTGCTTCTTTCAGAAATATTTCTCATAGGGTAATCGATCGAAAGTGATGACTCTGTATTTCCAGCCACTGTGCGTACAGATAGCATTGTGAGAGGAGCTTTCTGCAGCTTCTTTCAGTAATATTTCTTATAGGGCTATGGATCACATGTGATGACTTTGTATTTCTATTCACTGAGTGTCCAGATAGCAGTGTGAGAGGGGCTTTCTGCAGCTTCTTTCAGTAATATTTCACATAGGTTAATGGATCAAATGTGTTGACTTTGTATTTTTAGTCCCTGTGTGTCCAGATAACTGTGTGAGAGGAGCTTTCTGCAGCTTCATTCAGAAATATTTCACATAGGGTAATGGATCGAATGTGATGACTTTGTATTTCATGTCACTGTAAACAAAGACAGCAGTGGGTGAGGAGCTTTCTGCAGCTTCTTTCAGAAATATTTCTCATAGGGTAATCGATCGAAAGTGATGACTCTGTATTTTCAGCCACTGTGACTACAGATAGCAGTGTGAGAGGAGCTTTCTGCAGCTTCTTTCAGTAATATTTCTCACAGGGTAATGGATCGAATGTGATGACTTGGCATTTCTAGCCCCTGTGTGTCCAGATAGCACTGTGAGAGGAGCTTTCTGCAGCTTCTTTCAGAAATATTTCACATAGGGTAATGGATCAAATGTGTTGACTTTGTATTTTTAGTCCCTGTGTGTCCAGATAACCGTGTGAGAGGAGCTTTCTGCAGCTTCTTTCAGAAATATTTCACATAGGGTAATGGATCGAATGTGATGACTTTGTATTTCATGTCACTGTAAACAAAGACAGCAGTGGGTGAGGAGCTTTCTGCTGCTTCTTTCAGAAATATTTCTCATAGGGTAATCAATCGAAAGTGATGACTCTGTATTTCCAGCCACTGTGCGTACAGATAGCATTGTGAGAGGAGCTTTCTGCAGCTTCTTTCAGTAATATTTCACATAGGTTAATGGATCAAATGTGTTGACTTTGTATTTCTATTCACTGAGTGTCCAGATAGCAGTGTGAGAGGAGCTTTCTGCAGCTTCATTCAGAAATATTTCACATAGGGTAATGGATCGAATGTGATGACTTTGTATTTCATGTCACTGTAAACAAAGACAGCAGTGGGTGAGGAGCTTTCTGCTGCTTCTTTCAGAAATATTTCTCATAGGGTAATCAATCGAAAGTGATGACTCTGTATTTCCAGCCACTGTGCGTACAGATAGCATTGTGAGAGGAGCTTTCTGCAGCTTCTTTCAGTAATATTTCACATAGGTTAATGGATCAAATGTGTTGACTTTGTATTTCTATTCACTGAGTGTCCAGATAGCAGTGTGAGAGGAGCTTTCTGCAGCTTCATTCAGAAATATTTCACATAGGGTAATGGATCGAATGTGATGACTTTGTATTTCATGTCACTGTAAACAAAGACAGCAGTGGGTGAGGAGCTTTCTGCTGTTTCGTTCAGAAATATTTCTCATAGGGTAATCGATCGAAAGTGATGACTCTGTATTTCCAGCCACTGTGCGTACAGATAGCATTGTGAGAGGAGCTTTCTGCAGCTTCTTTCAGTAATATTTCTCACAGGGTAATGGATCGAATGTGTTGGCTTTGTATTTTTAGTCCCTGTGTGTCCAGATAACTGTGTGAGAGGAGCTTTCTGCAGCTTCATTCAGAAATATTTCACATAGGGTAATGGATCGAATGTGATGACTTTGTATTTCATGTCACTGTAAACAAAGACAGCAGTGGGTGAGGAGCTTTCTGCAGCTTCTTTAAGAAATATTTCTCATAGGGTAATCGATCGAAAGTGATGACTCTGTATTTCCAGCCACTGTGTCTACAGATAGCAGTGTGAGAGGAGCTTTCTGCAGCTTCTTTCAGTAATATTTCTCACAGGGTAATGGATCGAATGTGATGACTTAGCATTTCTAGCCCCTGTGTGTCCAGATAGCACTGTGAGAGGAGCTTTCTGCAGCTTTTTTCAGAAATATTTCATATAGGGTAATGGATCAAATGTGTTGGCTTTTTATTTTTAGTCCCTGTGTGTCCAGATAACCGTGTGAGAGGAGCTTTCTGCAGCTTCATTCAGAAATATTTCACATAGGAAAATGGATCGAATGTGATGACTTTGTATTTCATGTCACTGTAAACAAAGACAGCAGTGGGTGAGGAGCTTTCTGCTGCTTCTTTCAGAAATATTTCTCATAGGGTAATCGATCGAAAGTGATGACTCTGTATTTCCAGCCACTGTGCGTACAGATAGCATTGTGAGAGGAGCTTTCTGCAGCTTCTTTCAGTAATATTTCTTATAGGGCTATGGAACACATGTGATGACTTGGTATTTCTATTCACTGAGTGTCCAGATAGCAGTGTGAGAGGGGCTTTCTGCAGCTTCTTTCAGAAATATTTCATATAGGTTAATGGATCAAATGTGTTGACTTTGTATTTTTAGTCCCTGTGTGTCCAGATAACTGTGTGAGAGGAGCTTTCTGCAGCTTCTTTCAGAAATATTTCTCATAGGGTAATGGATCGAATGTGATGACTTTGTATTTCATGTCACTGTAAACAAAGACAGCAGTGGGTGAGGAGCTTTCTGCTGTTTCGTTCAGAAATATTTCTCATAGGGTAATCGATCGAAAGTGATGACTCTGTATTTCCAGCCACTGTGCGTACAGATAGCATTGTGAGAGGAGCTTTCTGCAGCTTTTTTCAGAAATATTTCATATAGGGTAATGGATCAAATGTGTTGGCTTTTTATTTTTAGTCCCTGTGTGTCCAGATAACCGTGTGAGAGGAGCTTTCTGCAGCTTCTTTCAGAAATATTTCACATAGGGTAATGGATCGAATGTGATGACTTTGTATTTCATGTCACTGTAAACAAAGACAGCAGTGGGTGAGGAGCTTTCTGCTGTTTCGTTCAGAAATATTTCTCATAGGGTAATGGATCAAAAGTGTTGACTTTTTATTTTTAGTCCCTGTGTGTCCAGATAACCATGTGAGAGGAGCTTTCTGCAGCTTTTTTCAGAAATATTTCACATAGGGTAATGGATCAAAAGTGTTGACTTTTTATTTTTAGTCCCTGTGTGTCCAGATAACCGTGTGAGAGGAGCTTTCTGCAGCTTCATTCAGAAATATTTCACATAGGGTAATGGATCGAATGTGATGACGTTGTATTTCATGTCACTGTAAACAAAGACAGCAGTGGGTGAGGAGCTTTCTGCTGTTTCGTTCAGAAATATTTCTCATAGGGTAATCGATCGAAAGTGATGACTCTGTATTTCCAGCCACTGTGCGTACAGATAGCATTGTGAGAGGAGCTTTCTGCAGCTTTTTTCAGAAATATTTCATATAGGGTAATGGATCAAATGTGTTGGCTTTTTATTTTTAGTCCCTGTGTGTCCAGATAACCGTGTGAGAGGAGCTTTCTGCAGCTTCTTTCAGAAATATTTCACATAGGGTAACGGATCGAATGTGATGACTTTGTATTTCATGTCACTGTAAACAAAGACAGCAGTGGGTGAGGAGCTTTCTGCTGTTTCGTTCAGAAATATTTCTCATAGGGTAATCGATCGAAAGTGATGACTCTGTATTTCCAGCCACTGTGCGTACAGATAGCATTGTGAGAGGAGCTTTCTGCAGCTTTTTTCAGAAATATTTCATATAGGGTAATGGATCAAATGTGTTGGCTTTTTATTTTTAGTCCCTGTGTGTCCAGATAACCGTGTGAGAGGAGCTTTCTGCAGCTTCTTTCAGAAATATTTCACATAGGGTAACGGATCGAATGTGATGACTTTGTATTTCATGTCACTGTAAACAAAGACAGCAGTGGGTGAGGAGCTTTCTGCTGTTTCGTTCAGAAATATTTCTCATAGGGTAATCGATCGAAAGTGATGACTCTGTATTTCCAGCCACTGTGCGTACAGATAGCATTGTGAGAGGAGCTTTCTGCAGCTTTTTTCAGAAATATTTCACATAGGGTAATGGATCAAAAGTGTTGACTTTTTATTTTTAGTCCCTGTGTGTCCAGATAACCGTGTGAGAGGAGCTTTCTGCAGCTTCTTTCAGAAATATTTCACATAGGGTAATGGATCAAATGTGTTGGCTTTGTATTTTTAGTCCCTGTGTGTCCAGATAACCGTGTGAGAGGAGCTTTCTGCAGCTTCTTTCAGAAATATTTCACATAGGGTAATGGATCAAAAGTGTTGACTTTTTATTTTTAGTCCCTGTGTGTCCAGATAACCATGTGAGAGGAGCTTTCTGCAGCTTTTTTCAGAAATATTTCACATAGGGTAATGGATCAAAAGTGTTGACTTTTTATTTTTAGTCCCTGTGTGTCCAGATAACCGTGTGAGAGGAGCTTTCTGCAGCTTCATTCAGAAATATTTCACATAGGGTAATGGATCGAATGTGATGACTTTGTATTTCATGTCACTGTAAACAAAGACAGCAGTGGGTGAGGAGCTTTCTGCTGTTTCGTTCAGAAATATTTCTCATAGGGTAATGGATCAAAAGTGTTGACTTTTTATTTTTAGTCCCTGTGTGTCCAGATAACCATGTGAGAGGAGCTTTCTGCAGCTTTTTTCAGAAATATTTCACATAGGGTAATGGATCAAAAGTGTTGACTTTTTATTTTTAGTCCCTGTGTGTCCAGATAACCGTGTGAGAGGAGCTTTCTGCAGCTTCATTCAGAAATATTTCACATAGGGTAATGGATCGAATGTGATGACGTTGTATTTCATGTCACTGTAAACAAAGACAGCAGTGGGTGAGGAGCTTTCTGCTGTTTCGTTCAGAAATATTTCTCATAGGGTAATCGATCGAAAGTGATGACTCTGTATTTCCAGCCACTGTGCGTACAGATAGCATTGTGAGAGGAGCTTTCTGCAGCTTTTTTCAGAAATATTTCATATAGGGTAATGGATCAAATGTGTTGGCTTTTTATTTTTAGTCCCTGTGTGTCCAGATAACCGTGTGAGAGGAGCTTTCTGCAGCTTCTTTCAGAAATATTTCACATAGGGTAACGGATCGAATGTGATGACTTTGTATTTCATGTCACTGTAAACAAAGACAGCAGTGGGTGAGGAGCTTTCTGCTGTTTCGTTCAGAAATATTTCTCATAGGGTAATCGATCGAAAGTGATGACTCTGTATTTCCAGCCACTGTGCGTACAGATAGCATTGTGAGAGGAGCTTTCTGCAGCTTTTTTCAGAAATATTTCATATAGGGTAATGGATCAAATGTGTTGGCTTTTTATTTTTAGTCCCTGTGTGTCCAGATAACCGTGTGAGAGGAGCTTTCTGCAGCTTCTTTCAGAAATATTTCACATAGGGTAACGGATCGAATGTGATGACTTTGTATTTCATGTCACTGTAAACAAAGACAGCAGTGTGTGAGGAGCTTTCTGCTGTTTCGTTCAGAAATATTTCTCATAGGGTAATCGATCGAAAGTGATGACTCTGTATTTCCAGCCACTGTGCGTACAGATAGCATTGTGAGAGGAGCTTTCTGCAGCTTTTTTCAGAAATATTTCACATAGGGTAATGGATCAAAAGTGTTGACTTTTTATTTTTAGTCCCTGTGTGTCCAGATAACCGTGTGAGAGGAGCTTTCTGCAGCTTCTTTCAGAAATATTTCACATAGGGTGATGGATCAAATGTGTTGGCTTTGTATTTTTAGTCCCTGTGTGTCCAGATAACCGTGTGAGAGGAGCTTTCTGCAGCTTCTTTCAGAAATATTTCACATAGGGTAATGGATCAAAAGTGTTGACTTTTTATTTTTAGTCCCTGTGTGTCCAGATAACCATGTGAGAGGAGCTTTCTGCAGCTTTTTTCAGAAATATTTCACATAGGGTAATGGATCAAAAGTGTTGACTTTTTATTTTTAGTCCCTGTGTGTCCAGATAACCGTGTGAGAGGAGCTTTCTGCAGCTTCATTCAGAAATATTTCACATAGGGTAATGGATCGAATGTGATGACTTTGTATTTCATGTCACTGTAAACAAAGACAGCAGTGGGTGAGGAGCTTTCTGCTGTTTCGTTCAGAAATATTTCTCATAGGGTAATGGATCAAAAGTGTTGACTTTTTATTTTTAGTCCCTGTGTGTCCAGATAACCATGTGAGAGGAGCTTTCTGCAGCTTTTTTCAGAAATATTTCACATAGGGTAATGGATCAAAAGTGTTGACTTTTTATTTTTAGTCCCTGTGTGTCTAGATAACCGTGTGAGAGGAGCTTTCTGCAGCTTCATTCAGAAATATTTCACATAGGGTAATGGATCGAATGTGATGACGTTGTATTTCATGTCACTGTAAACAAAGACAGCAGTGGGTGAGGAGCTTTCTGCTGTTTCGTTCAGAAATATTTCTCATAGGGTAATCGATCGAAAGGGATGACTCTGTATTTCCAGCCACTGTGCGTACAGATAGCACTGTGAGAGGAGCTTTCTGCAGCTTTTTTCAGAAATATTTCACATAGGGTAATGGATCAAAAGTGTTGACTTTTTATTTTTAGTCCCTGTGTGTCCAGATAACCATGTGAGAGGAGCTTTCTGCAGCTTTTTTCAGAAATATTTCACATAGGGTAATGGATCAAAAGTGTTGACTTTTTATTTTTAGTCCCTGTGTGTCCAGATAACCATGTGAGAGGAGCTTTCTGCAGCTTTTTTCAGAAATATTTCACATAGGGTAATGGATCAAAAGTGTTGACTTTTTATTTTTAGTCCCTGTGTGTCCAGATAACCGTGTGAGAGGAGCTTTCTGCAGCTTCATTCAGAAATATTTCACATAGGGTAATGGATCGAATGTGATGACTTTGTATTTCATGTCACTGTAAACAAAGACAGCAGTGGGTGAGGAGCTTTCTGCTGTTTCGTTAAGAAATATTTCTCATAGGGTAATCGATCGAAAGTGATGACTCTGTATTTCCAGCCACTGTGCGTACAGATAGCATTGTGAGAGGAGCTTTCTGCAGCTTTTTTCAGAAATATTTCACATAGGGTAATGGATCAAAAGTGTTGACTTTTTATTTTTAGTCCCTGTGTGTCCAGATAACCATGTGAGAGGAGCTTTCTGCAGCTTTTTTCAGAAATATTTCACATAGGGTAATGGATCAAAAGTGTTGACTTTTTATTTTTAGTCCCTGTGTGTCCAGATAACCATGTGAGAGGAGCTTTCTGCAGCTTTTTTCAGAAATATTTCACATAGGGTAATGGATCAAAAGTGTTGACTTTTTATTTTTAGTCCCTGTGTGTCCAGATAACCATGTGAGAGGAGCTTTCTGCAGCTTTTTTCAGAAATATTTCACATAGGGTAATGGATCAAAAGTGTTGACTTTTTATTTTTAGTCCCTGTGTGTCCAGATAACCATGTGAGAGGAGCTTTCTGCAGCTTTTTTCAGAAATATTTCACATAGGGTAATGGATCAAAAGTGTTGACTTTTTATTTTTAGTCCCTGTGTGTCCAGATAACCGTGTGAGAGGAGCTTTCTGCAGCTTCATTCAGAAATATTTCACATAGGGTAATGGATCGAATGTGATGACGTTGTATTTCATGTCACTGTAAACAAAGACAGCAGTGGGTGAGGAGCTTTCTGCTGTTTCGTTCAGAAATATTTCTCATAGGGTAATCGATCGAAAGTGATGACTCTGTATTTCCAGCCACTGTGCGTACAGATAGCACTGTGAGAGGAGCTTTCTGCAGCTTTTTTCAGAAATATTTCACATAGGGTAATGGATCAAAAGTGTTGACTTTTTATTTTTAGTCCCTGTGTGTCCAGATAACCATGTGAGAGGAGCTTTCTGCAGCTTTTTTCAGAAATATTTCACATAGGGTAATGGATCAAAAGTGTTGACTTTTTATTTTTAGTCCCTGTGTGTCCAGATAACCATGTGAGAGGAGCTTTCTGCAGCTTTTTTCAGAAATATTTCACATAGGGTAATGGATCAAATGTGTTGGCTTTGTATTTTTAGTCCCTGTGTGTCCAGATAACCGTGTGAGAGGAGCATTCTGCAGCTTCTTTCAGAAATATTTCACATAGGGGAATGGATCAAAAGTGTTGACTTTTTATTTTTAGTCCCTGTGTGTCCAGATAACCATGTGAGAGGAGCTTTCTGCAGCTTTTTTCAGAAATATTTCACATAGGGTAATGGATCAAAAGTGTTGACTTTTTATTTTTAGTCCCTGTGTGTCCAGATAACCATGTGAGAGGAGCTTTCTGCAGCTTTTTTCAGAAATATTTCACATAGGGTAATGGATCAAAAGTGTTGACTTTTTATTTTTAGTCCCTGTGTGTCCAGATAACCGTGTGAGAGGAGCTTTCTGCAGCTTCATTCAGAAATATTTCACATAGGGTAATGGATCGAATGTGATGACTTTGTATTTCATGTCACTGTAAACAAAGACAGCAGTGGGTGAGGAGCTTTCTGCTGTTTCGTTCAGAAATATTTCTCATAGGGTAATCGATCGAAAGTGATGACTCTGTATTTCCAGCCACTGTGCGTACAGATAGCATTGTGAGAGGAGCTTTCTGCAGCTTTTTTCAGAAATATTTCACATAGGGTAATGGATCAAAAGTGTTGACTTTTTATTTTTAGTCCCTGTGTGTCCAGATAACCGTGTGAGAGGAGCTTTCTGCAGCTTCTTTCAGAAATATTTCTCATAGGGTAATGGATCGAATGTGATGACTTTGTATTTCATGTCACTGTAAACAAAGACAGCAGTGGGTGAGGAGCTTTCTGCTGTTTCGTTCAGAAATATTTCTCATAGGGTAATCGATCGAAAGTGATGACTCTGTATTTCCAGCCACTGTGCGTACAGATAGCATTGTGAGAGGAGCTTCTGCAGCTTTTTTCAGAAATATTTCACATAGGGTAATGGATCAAATGTGTTGGCTTTGTATTTTTAGTCCCTGTGTGTCCAGATAACCGTGTGAGAGGAGCTTTCTGCAGCTTTTTTCAGAAATATTTCACATAGGGTAATGGATCAAAAGTGTTGACTTTTTATTTTTAGTCCCTGTGTGTCCAGATAACCATGTGAGAGGAGCTTTCTGCAGCTTTTTTCAGAAATATTTCACATAGGGTAATGGATCAAAAGTGTTGACTTTTTATTTTTAGTCCCTGTGTGTCCAGATAACCATGTGAGAGGAGCTTTCTGCAGCTTTTTTCAGAAATATTTCACATAGGGTAATGGATCAAAAGTGTTGACTTTTTATTTTTAGTCCCTGTGTGTCCAGATAACCATGTGAGAGGAGCTTTCTGCAGCTTTTTTCAGAAATATTTCACATAGGGTAATGGATCAAAAGTGTTGACTTTTTATTTTTAGTCCCTGTGTGTCCAGATAACCATGTGAGAGTTGCTTTCTGCAGCTTTTTTCAGAAATATTTCACATAGGGTAATGGATCAAAAGTGTTGACTTTTTATTTTTAGTCCCTGTGTGTCCAGATAACCATGTGAGAGGAGCTTTCTGCAGCTTTTTTCAGAAATATTTCACATAGGGTAATGGATCAAATGTGTTGGCTTTGTATTTTTAGTCCCTGTGTGTCCAGATAACCATGTGAGAGTTGCTTTCTGCAGCTTTTTTCAGAAATATTTCACATTGGGGAATGGATCAAAAGTGTTGACTTTTTATTTTTAGTCCCTGTGTGTCCAGATAACCATGTGAGAGGAGCTTTCTGCAGCTTTTTTCAGAAATATTTCACATAGGGTAATGGCTCAAATGTGTTGGCTTTGTATTTTTAGTCCCTGTGTGTCCAGATAACAATGTGAGAGGAGCTTTCTGCAGCTTTTTTCAGAAATATTTCGCATAGGGTAATGGATCAAAAGTGTTGACTTTTTATTTTTAGTCCCTGTGTGTCCAGATAACCATGTGAGAGGAGCTTTCTGCAGCTTTTTTCAGAAATATTTCACATAGGGTAATGGATCAAAAGTGTTGACTTTTTATTTTTAGTCCCTGTGTGTCCAGATAACCATGTGAGAGGAGCTTTCTGCAGCTTTTTTCAGAAATATTTCACATAGGGTAATGGATCAAAAGTGTTGACTTTTTATTTTTAGTCCCTGTGTGTCCAGATAACCATGTGAGAGTTGCTTTCTGCAGCTTTTTTCAGAAATATTTCACATAGGGTAATGGATCAAAAGTGTTGACTTTTTATTTTTAGTCCCTGTGTGTCCAGATAACCATGTGAGAGGAGCTTTCTGCAGCTTTTTTCAGAAATATTTCACATAGGGTAATGGATCAAAAGTGTTGACTTTTTATTTTTAGTCCCTGTGTGTCCAGATAACCATGTGAGAGGAGCTTTCTGCAGCTTTCTTCAGAAATATTTCACATAGGGTAATGGATCAAAAGTGTTGACTTTTTATTTTTAGTCCCTGTGTGTCCAGATAACCATGTGAGAGGAGCTTTCTGCAGCTTTTTTCAGAAATATTTCGCATAGGGTAATGGATCAAAAGTGTTGACTTTTTATTTTTAGTCCCTGTGTGTCCAGATAACCATGTGAGAGTTGCTTTCTGCAGCTTTTTTCAGAAATATTTCACATAGGGTAATGGATCAAAAGTGTTGACTTCTTATTTTTAGTCCCTGTGTGTCCAGATAACCATGTGAGAGGAGCTTTCTGCAGCTTTTTTCAGAAATATTTCACATAGGGTAATGGATCAAAAGTGTTGACTTTTTATTTTTAGTCCCTGTGTGTCCAGATAACCATGTGAGAGTTGCTTTCTGCAGCTTTTTTCAGAAATATTTCACATAGGGGAATGGATCAAAAGTGTTGACTTTTTATTTTTAGTCCCTGTGTGTCCAGATAACCATGTGAGAGGAGCTTTCTGCAGCTTTTTTCAGAAATATTTCACATAGGGTAATGGATCAAATGTGTTGGCTTTGTATTTTTAGTCCCTGTGTGTCCAGATAACCATGTGAGAGGAGCTTTCTGCAGCTTTTTTCAGAAATATTTCACATAGGGTAATGGATCAAAAGTGTTGACTTTTTATTTTTAGTCCCTGTGTGTCCAGATAACCGTGTGAGAGGAGCTTTCTGCAGCTTCATTCAGAAATATTTCACATAGGGTAATGGATCGAATGTGATGACTTTGTATTTCATGTCACTGTAAACAAAGACAGCAGTGGGTGAGGAGCTTTCTGCTGTTTCGTTCAGAAATATTTCTCATAGGGTAATCGATCGAAAGTGATGACTCTGTATTTCCAGCCACTGTGCGTACAGATAGCATTGTGAGAGGAGCTTTCTGCAGCTTTTTTCAGAAATATTTCACATAGGGTAATGGATCAAATGTGTTGGCTTTGTATTTTTAGTCCCTGTGTGTCCAGATAACCGTGTGAGAGGAGCTTTCTGCAGCTTTTTTCAGAAATATTTCACATAGGGTAATGGATCAAAAGTGTTGACTTTTTATTTTTAGTCCCTGTGTGTCCAGATAACCGTGTGAGAGGAGCTTTCTGCAGCTTCTTTCAGAAATATTTCTCATAGGGTAATGGATCGAATGTGATGACTTTGTATTTCATGTCACTGTAAACAAAGACAGCAGTGGGTGAGGAGCTTTCTGCTGTTTCGTTCAGAAATATTTCTCATAGGGTAATCGATCGAAAGTGATGACTCTGTATTTCCAGCCACTGTGCGTACAGATAGCATTGTGAGAGGAGCTTTCTGCAGCTTTTTTCAGAAATATTTCACATAGGGTAATGGATCAAAAGTGTTGACTTTTTATTTTTAGTCCCTGTGTGTCCAGATAACCATGTGAGAGGAGCTTTCTGCAGCTTTTTTCAGAAATATTTCACATAGGGTAATGGATCAAAAGTGTTGACTTTTTATTTTTAGTCCCTGTGTGTCCAGATAACCATGTGAGAGGAGCTTTCTGCAGCTTTTTTCAGAAATATTTCACATAGGGTAATGGATCAAAAGTGTTGACTTTTTATTTTTAGTCCCTGTGTGTCCAGATAACCATGTGAGAGTTGCTTTCTGCAGCTTTTTTCAGAAATATTTCACATAGGGTAATGGATCAAAAGTGCTGACTTTTTATTTTTAGTCCCTGTGTGTCCAGATAACCATGTGAGAGGAGCTTTCTGCAGCTTTTTTCAGAAATATTTCACATAGGGTAATGGATCAAAAGTGTTGACTTTTTATTTTTAGTCCCTGTGTGTCCAGATAACCATGTGAGAGGAGCTTTCTGCAGCTTTTTTCAGAAATATTTCACATAGGGTAATGGATCAAAAGTGTTGACTTTTTATTTTTAGTCCCTGTGTGTCCAGATAACCATGTGAGAGGAGCTTTCTGCAGCTTTTTTCAGATATATTTCACATAGGGTAATGGATCAAAAGTGTTGACTTTTTATTTTTAGTCCCTGTGTGTCCAGATAACCGTGTGAGAGGAGCTTTCTGCAGCTTCATTCAGAAATATTTCAAATAGGGTAATGGATCGAATGTGATGACTTTGTATTTCATGTCACTGTAAACAAAGACAGCAGTGGGTGAGGAGCTTTCTGCTGCTTCTTTCAGAAATATTTCTCATAGGGTAATCGATCGAAAGTGATGACTCTGTATTTCCAGCCACTGTGCGTACAGATAGCATTGTGAGAGGAGCTTTCTGCAGCTTCTTTCAGTAATATTTCTTATAGGGCTATGGAACACATGTGATGACTTTGTATTTCATGTCACTGTAAACAAAGACAGCGGTGGGTGAGGAGCTTTCTGCTGTTTCGTTCAGAAATATTTCTCATAGGGTAATCGATCGAAAGTGATGACTCTGTATTTCCAGCCCCTGTGTGTCCAGATAGCACTGTGAGAGGAGCTTTCTGCAGCTTCTTTCAGAAATATTTCACATAGGGTAATGGATCGAAAGTGATGACTCTGTATTTCCAGCCACTGTGCGTACAGATAGCATTGTGAGAGGAGCTTTCTGCAGCTTCTTTCAGTAATATTTCTCACAGGGTAATGGATCGAATGTGATGACTTGGCATTTCTAGCCCCTGTGTGTCCAGGTAGCAGTGTCAGAGGAGCTTTCTGCAGCTTCTTTCAGAAATATTTCTCATAGGGTAATGGATCGAATGTGATGACTTTGTATTTCATGTCACTGTAAACAAAGACAGCAGTGGGTGAGGAGATTTCTGCTGTTTCGTTCAGAAATATTTCTCATAGGGTAATCGATCGAAAGTGATGACTCTGTATTTCCAGCCACTGTGACTACAGATAGCAGTGTGAGAGGAGCTTTCTGCAGCTTCTTTCAGTAATATTTCTCACAGGGTAATGGATCGAATGTGATGACTTGGCATTTCTAGCCCCTGTGTGTCCAGATAGCACTGTGAGAGGAGCTTTCTGCAGCTTCTTTCAGAAATATTTCACATTGGGTAATGGATCAAATGTGTTGACTTTGTATTTTTAGTCCCTGTGTGTCCAGATAACCGTGTGAGAGGAGCTTTCTGCAGCTTCATTCAGAAATATTTCAAATAGGGTAATGGATCGAATGTGATGACTTTGTATTTCATGTCACTGTAAACAAAGACAGCAGTGGGTGAGGAGCTTTCTGCTGCTTCTTTCAGAAATATTTCTCATAGGGTAATCGATCGAAAGTGATGACTCTGTATTTCCAGCCACTGTGCGTACAGATAGCATTGTGAGAGGAGCTTTCTGCAGCTTCTTTCAGAAATATTTCACATTGGGTAATGGATCAAATGTGTTGACTTTGTATTTTTAGTCCCTGTGTGTCCAGATAGCAGTGTGAGAGGGGCTTCCTGCAGCTTCTTTCAGAAATATTTCACATAGGTTAATGGATCAAATGTGTTGACTTTGTATTTTTAGTCCCTGTGTGTCCAGATAACTGTGTGAGAGGAGCTTTCTGCAGCTTCTTTCAGAAATATTTCTCATAGGGTAATGGATCGAATGTGATGACTCTGTATTTCCAGCCACTGTGCGTACAGATAGCATTGTGAGAGGAGCTTTCTGCAGCTTCTTTCAGAAATATTTCACATAGGGTAATGGATCAAATGTGTTGGCTTTGTATTTTTAGTCCCTGTGTGTCCAGATAACCGTGTGAGAGGAGCTTTCTGCAGCTTCTTTCAGAAATATTTCACATAGGGTAATGGATCAAAAGTGTTGACTTTTTATTTTTAGTCCCTGTGTGTCCAGATAACCGTGTGAGAGGAGCTTTCTGCAGCTTCTTTCAGAAATATTTCACATAGGGTAATGGATCAAAAGTGTTGACTTTTTATTTTTAGTCCCTGTGTGTCCAGATAACCATGTGAGAGGAGCTTTCTGCAGCTTTTTTCAGAAATATTTCACATAGGGTAATGGATCAAAAGTGTTGACTTTTTATTTTTAGTCCCTGTGTGTCCAGATAACCGTGTGAGAGGAGCTTTCTGCAGCTTCATTCAGAAATATTTCACATAGGGTAATGGATCGAATGTGATGACTTTGTATTTCATGTCACTGTAAACAAAGACAGCAGTGGGTGAGGAGCTTTCTGCTGTTTCGTTCAGAAATATTTCTCATAGGGTAATCGATCGAAAGTGATGACTCTGTATTTCCAGCCAGTGTGCATACAGATAGCATTGTGAGAGGAGCTTTCTGCAGCTTCATTCAGAAATATTTCACATAGGGTAATGGATCGAATGTGATGACTTTGTATTTCATGTCACTGTAAACAAAGACAGCAGTGGGTGAGGAGCTTTCTGCTGTTTCGTTCAGAAATATTTCTCATAGGGTAATCGATCGAAAGTGATGACTCTGTATTTCCAGCCACTGTGCGTACAGATAGCATTGTGAGAGGAGCTTTCTGCAGCTTCTTTCAGTAATATTTCTCACAGGGTAATTTATCAAATGTGTTGGCGTTGTATTTTTAGTCCCTGTGTGTCCAGATAACCGTGTGAGAGGAGCTTTCTGCAGCTTCTTTCAGAAATATTTCACATAGGGTAATAGATCAAAAGTGTTGACTTTTTATTTTTAGTCCCTGTGTGTCCAGATAGCAGTGTGAGAGGGGCTTCCTGCAGCTTCTTTCAGAAATATTTCACATAGGTTAATGGATCAAATGTGTTGACTTTGTATTTTTAGTCCCTGTGTGTCCAGATAACTGTGTGAGAGGAGCTTTCTGCAGCTTCTTTCAGAAATATTTCACATAGGGTAATGGATCGAATGTGATGACTTTGTATTTCATGTCACTGTAAACAAAGACAGCAGTGGGTGAGGAGCTTTCTGCTGTTTCGTTCAGAAATATTTCTCATAGGGTAATCGATCGAAAGTGATGACTCTGTATTTCCAGCCACTGTGCGTACAGATAGCATTGTGAGAGGAGCTTTCTGCAGCTTCTTTCAGTAATATTTCTCACAGGGTAATTTATCAAATGTGTTGGCGTTGTATTTTTAGTCCCTGTGTGTCCAGATAACCGTGTGAGAGGAGCTTTCTGCAGCTTCTTTCAGAAATATTTCACATAGGGTAATAGATCAAAAGTGTTGACTTTTTATTTTTAGTCCCTGTGTGTCCAGATAACCGTGTGAGAGGAGCTTTCTGCAGCTTCATTCAGAAATATTTCACATAGGGTAATGGATCGAATGTGATGACTTTGTATTTCATGTCACTGTAAACAAAGACAGCAGTGGGTGAGGAGCTTTCTGCTGTTTCGTTCAGAAATATTTCTCATAGGGTAATCGATCGAAAGTGATGACTCTGTATTTCCAGCCACTGTGCGTACAGATAGCATTGTGAGAGGAGCTTTCTGCAGCTTTTTTCAGAAATATTTCACATAGGGTAATGGATCAAATGTGTTGGCTTTGTATTTTTAGTCCCTGTGTGTCCAGATAACCGTGTGAGAGGAGCTTTCTGCAGCTTTTTTCAGAAATATTTCACATAGGGTAATGGATCAAATGTGTTGGCTTTGTATTTTTAGTCCCTGTGTGTCCAGATAACCATGTGAGAGGAGCTTTCTGCAGCTTTTTTCAGAAATATTTCACATAGGGTAATGGATCAAAAGTGTTGACTTTTTATTTTTAGTCCCTGTGTGTCCAGATAACCATGTGAGAGGAGCTTTCTGCAGCTTTTTTCAGAAATATTTCACATAGGGTAATGGATCAAAAGTGTTGACTTTTTATTTTTAGTCCCTGTGTGTCCAGATAACCATGTGAGAGGAGCTTTCTGCAGCTTTTTTCAGAAATATTTCACATAGGGTAATGGATCAAAAGTGTTGACTTTTTATTTTTAGTCCCTGTGTGTCCAGATAACCATGTGAGAGTTGCTTTCTGCAGCTTTTTTCAGAAATATTTCACATAGGGTAATGGATCAAAAGTGTTGACTTTTTATTTTTAGTCCCTGTGTGTCCAGATAACCATGTGAGAGGAGCTTTCTGCAGCTTTTTTCAGAAATATTTCACATAGGGTAATGGATCAAAAGTGTTGACTTTTTATTTTTAGTCCCTGTGTGTCCAGATAACCATGTGAGAGGAGCTTTCTGCAGCTTTTTTCAGAAATATTTCACATAGGGTAATGGATCAAAAGTGTTGACTTTTTATTTTTAGTCCCTGTGTGTCCAGATAACCATGTGAGAGGAGCTTTCTGCAGCTTTTTTCAGAAATATTTCACATAGGGTAATGGATCAAAAGTGTTGACTTTTTATTTTTAGTCCCTGTGTGTCCAGATAACCATGTGAGAGTTGCTTTCTGCAGCTTTTTTCAGAAATATTTCACATAGGGTAATGGATCAAAAGTGTTGACTTCTTATTTTTAGTCCCTGTGTGTCCAGATAACCATGTGAGAGGAGCTTTCTGCAGCTTTTTTCAGAAATATTTCACATAGGGTAATGGTTCAAAAGTGTTGACTTTTTATTTTTAGTCCCTGTGTGTCCAGATAACCATGTGAGAGTTGCTTTCTGCAGCTTTTTTCAGAAATATTTCACATAGGGGAATGGATCAAAAGTGTTGACTTTTTATTTTTAGTCCCTGTGTGTCCAGATAACCATGTGAGAGGAGCTTTCTGCAGCTTTTTTCAGAAATATTTCACATAGGGTAATGGATCAAATGTGTTGGCTTTGTATTTTTAGTCCCTGTGTGTCCAGATAACCATGTGAGAGGAGCTTTCTGCAGCTTTTTTCAGAAATATTTCACATAGGGTAATGGATCAAAAGTGTTGACTTTTTATTTTTAGTCCCTGTGTGTCCAGATAACCGTGTGAGAGGAGCTTTCTGCAGCTTCATTCAGAAATATTTCACATAGGGTAATGGATCGAATGTGATGACTTTGTATTTCATGTCACTGTAAACAAAGACAGCAGTGGGTGAGGAGCTTTCTGCTGTTTCGTTCAGAAATATTTCTCATAGGGTAATCGATCGAAAGTGATGACTCTGTATTTCCAGCCACTGTGCGTACAGATAGCATTGTGCGAGGAGCTTTCTGCAGCTTTTTTCAGAAATATTTCACATAGGGTAATGGATCAAATGTGTTGGCTTTGTATTTTTAGTCCCTGTGTGTCCAGATAACCGTGTGAGAGGAGCTTTCTGCAGCTTTTTTCAGAAATATTTCACATAGGGTAATGGATCAAAAGTGTTGACTTTTTATTTTTAGTCCCTGTGTGTCCAGATAACCGTGTGAGAGGAGCTTTCTGCAGCTTCTTTCAGAAATATTTCTCATAGGGTAATGGATCGAATGTGATGACTTTGTATTTCATGTCACTGTAAACAAAGACAGCAGTGGGTGAGGAGCTTTCTGCTGTTTCGTTCAGAAATATTTCTCATAGGGTAATCGATCGAAAGTGATGACTCTGTATTTCCAGCCACTGTGCGTACAGATAGCATTGTGAGAGGAGCTTTCTGCAGCTTTTTTCAGAAATATTTCACATAGGGTAATGGATCAAATGTGTTGGCTTTGTATTTTTAGTCCCTGTGTGTCCAGATAACCATGTGAGCGGAGCTTTCTGCAGCTTTTTTCAGAAATATTTCACATAGGGTAATGGATCAAAAGTGTTGACTTTTTATTTTTAGTCCCTGTGTGTCCAGATAACCGTGTGAGAGGAGCTTTCTGCAGCTTCATTCAGAAATATTTCAAATAGGGTAATGGATCAAATGTGATGACTTTGTATTTCATGTCACTGTAAACAAAGACAGCAGTGGGTGAGGAGCTTTCTGCTGCTTCTTTCAGAAATATTTCTCATAGGGTAATCGATCGAAAGTGATGACTCTGTATTTCCAGCCACTGTGCGTACAGATAGCATTGTGAGAGGAGCTTTCTGCAGCTTCTTTCAGTAATATTTCTTATAGGGCTATGGAACACATGTGATGACTTTGTATTTCATGCCCCTCTAAACAAAGACAGCGGTGGGTGAGGAGCTTTCTGCTGTTTCGTTCAGAAATATTTCTCATAGGGTAATCGATCGAAAGTGATGACTCTGTATTTCCAGCCACTGTGCGTACAGATAGCATTGTGAGAGGAGCTTTCTGCAGCTTCTTTCAGTAATATTTCTGACAGGGTAATGGATCGAATGTGATTACTTGGAATTTCTAGCCCCTGTGTGTCCAGATAGCACTGTGAGAGGAGCTTTCTGCAGCTTCTTTCAGAAATATTTCACATAGGGTAATGGATCAAAAGTGTTGACTTTTTATTTTTAGTCCCTGTGTGTCCAGATAACCATGTGAGAGGAGCTTTCTGCAGCTTTTTTCAGAAATATTTCACATAGGGTAATGGATCAAAAGTGTTGACTTTTTATTTTTAGTCCCTGTGTGTCCAGATAACCGTGTGAGAGGAGCTTTCTGCAGCTTCATTCAGAAATATTTCACATAGGGTAATGGATCGAATGTGATGACTTTGTATTTCATGTCACTGTAAACAAAGACAGCAGTGGGTGAGGAGCTTTCTGCTGTTTCGTTCAGAAATATTTCTCATAGGGTAATCGATCGAAAGTGATGACTCTGTATTTCCAGCCACTGTGCGTACAGATAGCATTGTGAGAGGAGCTTTCTGCAGCTTCTTTCAGTAATATTTCTTATAGGGCTATGGAACACATGTGATGACTTTGTATTTCATGCCCCTCTAAACAAAGACAGCGGTGGGTGAGGAGCTTTCTGCTGTTTCGTTCAGAAATATTTCTCATAGGGTAATCGATCGAAAGTGATGACTCTGTATTTCCAGCCACTGTGCGTACAGATAGCATTGTGAGAGGAGCTTTCTGCAGCTTCTTTCAGTAATATTTCTGACAGGGTAATGGATCGAATGTGATTACTTGGAATTTCTAGCCCCTGTGTGTCCAGATAGCACTGTGAGAGGAGCTTTCTGCAGCTTCTTTCAGAAATATTTCACATAGGGTAATGGATCAAAAGTGTTGACTTTTTATTTTTAGTCCCTGTGTGTCCAGATAACCATGTGAGAGGAGCTTTCTGCAGCTTTTTTCAGAAATATTTCACATAGGGTAATGGATCAAAAGTGTTGACTTTTTATTTTTAGTCCCTGTGTGTCCAGATAACCGTGTGAGAGGAGCTTTCTGCAGCTTCATTCAGAAATATTTCACATAGGGTAATGGATCGAATGTGATGACTTTGTATTTCATGTCACTGTAAACAAAGACAGCAGTGGGTGAGGAGCTTTCTGCTGTTTCGTTCAGAAATATTTCTCATAGGGTAATCGATCGAAAGTGATGACTCTGTATTTCCAGCCAGTGTGCATACAGATAGCATTGTGAGAGGAGCTTTCTGCAGCTTCATTCAGAAATATTTCACATTGGGTAATGGATCGAATGTGATGACTTTGTATTTCATGTCACTGTAAACAAAGACAGCAGTGGGTGAGGAGCTTTCTGCTGTTTCGTTCAGAAATATTTCTCATAGGGTAATCGATCGAAAGTGATGACTCTGTATTTCCAGCCACTGTGCGTACAGATAGCATTGTGAGAGGAGCTTTCTGCAGCTTCTTTCAGTAATATTTCTCACAGGGTAATGGATCAAATGTGTTGGCTTTGTATTTTTAGTCCCTGTGTGTCCAGATAACCGTGTGAGAGGAGCTTTCTGCAGCTTCTTTCAGAAATATTTCACATAGGGTAATGGATCAAAAGTGTTGACTTTTTATTTTTAGTCCCTGTGTGTCCAGATAACCATGTGAGAGGAGCTTTCTGCAGCTTTTTTCAGAAATATTTCACATAGGGTAATGGATCAAAAGTGTTGACTTTTTATTTTTAGTCCCTGTGTGTCCAGATAACCATGTGAGAGGAGCTTTCTGCAGCTTTTTTCAGAAATATTTCACATAGGGTAATGGATCAAAAGTGTTGACTTTTTATTTTTAGTCCCTGTGTGTCCAGATAACCGTGTGAGAGGAGCTTTCTGCAGCTTCATTCAGAAATATTTCACATAGGGTAATGGATCGAATGTGATGACTTTGTATTTCATGTCACTGTAAACAAAGACAGCAGTGTGTGAGGAGCTTTCTGCTGTTTCGTTCAGAAATATTTCTCATAGGGTAATCGATCGAAAGTGATGACTCTGTATTTCCAGCCACTGTGCGTACAGATAGCATTGTGAGAGGAGCTTTCTGCAGCTTCTTTCAGAAATATTTCACATAGGGTAATGGATCAAATGTGTTGGCTTTGTATTTTTAGTCCCTGTGTGTCCAGATAACCGTGTGAGAGGAGCTTTCTGCAGCTTCTTTCAGAAATATTTCACATAGGGTAATGGATCAAAAGTGTTGACTTTTTATTTTTAGTCCCTGTGTGTCCAGATAACCGTGTGAGAGGAGCTTTCTGCAGCTTCTTTCAGAAATATTTCACATAGGGTAATGGATCAAAAGTGTTGACTTTTTATTTTTAGTCCCTGTGTGTCCAGATAACCGTGTGAGAGGAGCTTTCTGCAGCTTCATTCAGAAATATTTCACATAGGGTAATGGATCGAATGTGATGACTTTGTATTTCATGTCACTGTAAACAAAGACAGCAGTGGGTGAGGAGCTTTCTGCTGTTTCTTTCAGAAATATTTCTCATAGGGTAATCGATCGAAAGTGATGACTCTGTATTTCCAGCCACTGTGCGTACAGATAGCATTGTGAGAGGAGCTTTCTGCAGCTTCTTTCAGTAATATTTCTCACAGGGTAATGGATCAAATGCGTTGGCTTTGTATTTTTAGTCCCTGTGTGTCCAGATAACCGTGTGAGAGGAGTTTTCTGCAGCTTTTTTCAGAAATATTTCACATAGGGTAATGGATCAAATGTGTTGGCTTTGTATTTTAAGTCCCTGTGTGTCCAGATAACCGTGTGAGAGGAGCTTTCTGCAGCTTCTTTCAGAAATATTTCACATAGGGTAATGGATCAAAAGTGTTGACTTTTTATTTTTAGTCCCTGTGTGTCCAGATAACCGTGTGAGAGGAGCTTTCTGCAGCTTCTTTCAGAAATATTTCACATAGGGTAATGGATCAAATGTGTTTGCTTTGTATTTTTAGTCCCTGTGTGTCCAGATAACCGTGTGAGAGGAGCTTTCTGCAGCTTCTTTCAGAAATATTTCACATAGGGTAATGGATCAAATGTGTTCACTTCATATTTTTAGTCCCTGTGTGTACAGATAGCACTGTGAGAGGAGCTTTCTGCAGCTTCTTTCAGAAATATTTCTCGCAGGGTAATGGATCGAATGTGATGACTTGGCATTTCTAGTCCCTGTGTGTCCAGATAGCTCTGTAAGAGGAGCTTTCTCCAGCTTCTTTCAGAAATATTTCATGTAGGGTAATGGACGAATGTGATGACTTGGCATTTCTAGTCCCTGTGTGTCCAGATTGCACTGTGAGATGACCTTTCTGCAGCTTCTTTCAGAAATATTTCTCATAGGGTAATGGATCAAATGTGTTCACTTCATGTTTTTAGTTCCTGTGTGTACAGATAGCACTGTGAGAGGAGCTTTCTGCAGCTTCTCTCAGAAATATTTCTCATAGGGTAATGGATAGACTGTGATTACTTTGTATTTCATGCCGCTGTAAACATAGACATCAGTGGGAGAGGAGCTTTCTGCTGCTTCATTCAGAAATATTTCTCACAGGCTAATGGATCAAATGTGATGACTTGGCATTTCTAGTCCCTGTGTGTCCAGATAGCACTGAGAGAGGAACTTTCTGCAGCTTCTTTCAGAAATATTTCACATAGGGAAATGGATCAAATACGATGACTGTATATTTCCAGCAAATGTGTGTACAGATAGCAGTGTGAGAACAGATTTCTGCAGCTTCTTTCAGAAATATTTCACATAGGGTAAGGGATCAAATGTGTTGCCTTTGTGTTTTTAGTCCATGTGTGTCCAGATAACCATGTGAGAGGAGCTTTCTGCTGCTTCTTTCAGAAATATTTCACATAGGGTAATGGATCGAATGTGATTACTTTTTTATTTCATGTCGCTGTAAACACAGACATCAGTGTGAAAGGAGCTTTCTGCAGCTTCTTTCAGAAATATTTCACATAGGTTAATGGATCAAATGTGTTGAATTTGTATTTTTAGTCCCTGTGTGTCCAGATAACTGTGTGAGAGGAGCTTTCTGCAGAATCTTTCAGAAATATTTCTCATAGGGTAATGGAACAAATGTGTTGACTTTGTATTTTTAGTCCCTGTGTGTCCAGATAACCGTGTGAGAGGAGCTTTCTGCAGCTTCTTTCAGAACTATTCCACATAGGGTAATGGACGAATGTGATGACTTGGCATTTCTAGTCCCTGTGTGTCCAGATAGCACTGTGAGAGGAGCTTTCTGCAGCCTCTTTCAGAAATATTTCACATAGGGTAATGGATCAAATGTGTTGACTTCGTATTTTTAGTCCTGTGTGTCCAGATAACCATGTGAGAGGAGCTTTCTGCTGCCTCTTTCAGAAATATTTCACATAGGGTAATGGATCGAATGTGATGACTTTGTATATTTAGTCCCTGTGTGTCCAGATAACCGTGTGAGAGGAGCTTCCTGCAGCTTCTTTCAGAACTATTCCACATAGGGTAATGGACGAATGTGATTACTTTTTTATTTCATGTCGCTGTAAACATAGACATCAGTGGGAGTGGAGCTTTCTGCTGCTTCATTGAGAAATATTTCACATGGGGTAATGAATCAAATGTGTTGACTTCTTGTTTTTAGTCCGTGTGTGTCCAGATAGCACTGTGAGAGGAGCTTTCTGCAGCTTCTTTCAGAAATATTTCTCATAGGGTAATGGATCGAATGTGATTACTTTTTTATTTCTTGTCGCTGTAAACACAGACATCAGTGTGAAAGGAGCTTTCTGCAGCTTCTTTCAGAAATATTTCACATAGGTTAATGGATCAAATGTGTTGACTTTGTATTTTTAGTCCCTGTGTGTCCAGATAACCATGTGAGAGCAGCTTCCTGCAGCTTCTTTCAGAAATATTTCACATAGGGTAATGGATCAAATGTGTTGACTTCGTATTTTTAGTCCCTGTGTGTCCAGATAACCATGTGAGAGGAGCTTTCTGCAGCTTCTTTCAGAAATATTTCACATAGGTTAATGGGTCAAATGTGTTGACTTTGTATTTTTAGTCCCTGTGTGTCCAGATAACCGTGTGAGAGGAGCTTCCTGCAGCTTCTTTCAGAAATATTTCACATAGGGTAATGGATCAAATGTGTCGACATTGTATATTTAGTCCCTGTGTGTCCAGATAACCGTGTGAGAGGAGCTTTCTGCAGCTTCTTTCAGAACTATTCCACATAGGGTAATGGACGAATGTGATGACTTGGCATTTCTAGTCCCTGTGTGTCCAGATAGCACTGTGAGAGGAGCTTTCTGCAGCCTCTTTCAGAAATATTTCACATAGGGTAATGGATCAAATGTGTTGACTTCGTATTTTTAGTCCCTGTGTGTCCAGATAACCATGTGACAGGAGCTTTCTGCTGCTTCTTTCAGAAATATTTCTCATAGGGTAATGGGTCGAATGTGATGACTTCGTATTTTTAGTCCCTGTGCGTCCAGATAGCACTGTGAGAGGAGCTTTCTGCAGCTTCTTTCAGAAATATTTCACATTGGGTATAGGATCGAATGTGTTGACTTTGTATTTTTAGTCCCTGTGTGTCCAGATAACCATGTGAGAGGAGCTTTCTGCAGCTTCTTTCAGAAATATTTCACATAGGGTAATGGATCAAATGTGTTGACTTTGTATTTTTAGTCCCTCTGTGTCCAGATAACTATGTGAGAGGAGCTTTCTGCAGCTTCTATCAGAAATATTTCTCATAGGAAAATGGATCGAATGTGATTACTTCGTATTTCATGCCGCTGTAAACATAGACATCAGTGGGAGAGGAGATTTCTGCTCCTTCATTCAGAAATATTTCACATAGGATAATGATTCAAATGTGATGAGTTCTTATTTTTAGTCCCTGTGCGTCCAGATAGCACTGTGAGAGGAGCTTTCTGCAGCTTCTTTCAGAAATATTTCACATTGGGTAATGGACGAATGTGATGACTTTCTATTTCCAGCCACTGTGAGTACAGATAGCAGTGTGAGAGGAGCTTTCTGCAGCTACTTTCAGAAATATTTCTCATAGGGTAATGGGTCGAATGTGATGACTTTGTATTTCTAGTCACTGTAAATATGGAGAGCTGTGTAAGAGGAGTTTTCCACAGCTTCTTTCGGAAATATTTCACATAGGGTAGTGGATCAAATGTGATGACTTTGTATTTCCAGCAAATGTGCGTACAGATAGCAGTGTGAGAACAGCTTTCTGCAGCTTCTTTCATTAATATATCACATAGGGTAATGGATCGAATGTGATGACATTGTATTTCATGTCACTGTAAACAAAGACAGCATTGGGAAACGAGCTTTCTGCTGATTCATTGAGAAATATTTTACATAGGGAAATGGTTCGATATGATGACTTTGTATTTCCAGCCACTGATCGTACAGATAGCAGTGCGAAAGCAGTTTTCTGCAGATACTTTCAGAAATATTTCTCATAGGGTAATGGATCGAATGTGATGACTTTGTATTTCTAGTCACTGTGTGTGCTGATATCAGTGTGAGAGGAGCATTCTGCAGTTTCTTTCAGAAATATTTCACATAGGGCAATGAATCGAATGTGATGACTTTGTATTTCTAGTCACTGTAAACAAAGGAAGCAGTGGGAGAGGAGCTTTCTGCAGCTTCTTTCAGAAATATATCACATAGGGTAATGGAACGAATGTGATGACTTTGTATTTCTAGTCACTGTGCCCACAGATAACATTGTGAGAGGAGCTTTCTGCAGCTTCTTTCAGAAATATTTCACATACGGTAATCGATCGAATCTATTCTTTGTATTTCATGTCACTGTTAACATAGACAGCTGTTTTTTGAGGAGCTTTCTGCTGCTTCATTCAGAAATAATTCACATAGGGTAATGGATCGTATGTGATGACATTGTATTTCTAGTCACTGTGTGTCCAGATAGCAGTGTGAGAGAAGCTTACTGCAACTTCATTGATAATATTTCTCGTAGGGTAATGGATCGAATGTGATGACTTTGTATTTCTACTCACTGTGTGTCCAGATAGCAGTGTGAGAGGAACTTTCTACTGGTTCTTTCCGAAATATTTCACATTGGTTAATGGATCGAATGTGATGACTACATATTTCTAGTCACTGTAAATATAGACAGCAGTGTGAGAGGAGCTCTCTGAAAGCTTCTTTCAGAAATAGTTTCAATTATGGTTATAGATCAGATGAATCGGTAGCGGCTTTGTAGTATCTTTTCCAACTGGGACAATGGTTTGAGAGTAGTTTTCTGCAATTTCTTTCAGAAATATTTCAAGTTGGGTTATGGATCATGCAAAGATTCTGTGGTCTTTACATTACTAAAAATGGAACTAAGTCATTTTGAAGTAGCAAGAAAGCGAAGTAATTTATATTTATAGTTAAAGCATGTGATAAATTCTCGGTCACTTAATCTTTTGTATTGCTACTCACTTTCGTTTGGACAGCAGCATTTCTTCTTGCACAATTTATTAGCTTCTCTCCTTATCTTGCAACAGAAATTACTTTGTCTGTTAGGGCAGATATGGCTAAATGTTTAAAATATGATCAGAAACAGATGGAATACTTTGTAAAGCCCTTTTTATTTAACACTATGACTGGTTTTGTGTACTGGCAGAAATGAAACTGAAGAAAGCTTGTGAGTTGTTCTCCCATAGCTCATTTTGTCCACAAAATGCAAAATTTCTATGTTTTAGCCCCAGTATAACATGCAATTTTAATCTGCTAGCAACCTTCATATTGGCATACACTCAGTTCAGAGTGAAAAATTAATTCTTAGATCACTTGAACTGTAAGGGTCATTTTGGTCAAGATACGTATCATAAAACTGCTTACAAACAACAAAGAGACGTAAAAGAGAGGGACTCATTACCTTTCGAGTGCTGCAGGCAAGGAAACAAAACCCGGCCCCTGGTACTATGCTTGAGCCCCGCCTGTCTCACCAGATCCTCATCTAGGAAGTGTTCTGTGATTGCTATATGACAAAGAAATTCTGTAAAGTGCTGCTTTTCACTAGTGTTTTACTTAATTATGAGTTCAGTTGCTCTAAAACTAAAATCCATAAATTATTTTATATGTGCAACAAATTCTACAAAATAAAATAGTGCACCCATAATATGCTGATGGATTACACATTTATGTTTTAAATTTAAATCACTAGTTTTAATATACGTCAAAAGAGCATATTTGTTGGGAGGAAAGGGACAGTAGGAAGAAAGGAAAGGTGCACAGGTGCTAGATGAAAGAAAATGTGTCTTAGGATGCAGAAAGTGTAGCAAAACGCCCAAAGTAAGGCCCATTTTCATGGTTGGTAACATTTGTTTTTGTTTTTATTATGTGGTACACCTATATTTGTACAGTGACATCAGAAATTAATTTGCTTGTCTTAGAAGTACACCAGACATAAGTAAGAGCATAGTAGTATTGATTATTTTTATTTTACGAACCTGAATTGTTAGTAGGACACTCAGTTTGCCTGTTGCGGAGGGGGGGGGGGGGGGGGGGGCAGCAGCAGCAGCAGCAGCAGCAGCAGCAGCACACACCGACAACTATTATGCTGTAGTCACAACAGGTAGACCTACAGGATTTCAGATTGTCATCTCTTGTCAGTTGCTCCAGAAGAGACAAAAGGCAGCAAATTCAGATATTTTATATTTCAGCGACTCAAAAACTCATTTGAAGAGTCTAATTAATTAATAAGAAATTGAGAAGTGTAATGTGTCTGACTAATGAAGTGTTATTGGTATAAACTGTGCAAAACATTCCCTGTAGGAATTCCATCACAGAAGAGCATCTCACAAATATATAGAGTATGAGCAAGAGTTGTCACAGAAAAGGCAGGATAGAATTGTCAAATGGAAATCAATAATTTTAATAAGGAAATAAAAAAGAATTTGGCAAACATCAAATAGATACGCAAATGTGAGGGGGCCAGGAGTTAACATAGTAGGAAGCTCATTGAAGTGGAGAAGAGTGAAGACGAGATGTAGGTGACAGTACCACTCAGCACATGCTGTAGAGAATATTTCACAACTGTGATTCTTATCCCTGTGCCTTAAAATGTCTTGTGTACCTAGTGAGTAATTTGAATGTGCTTTCATCTTAATCACAATTTTAGTGATTGTCACACTGATATGGACTGAGAATATCTTAGTAGGGAGGATGCAGCATGTTATCTCAGATGCAGTGTCACCAACAGATATAGAAGGAAGTTTGGGTGTACTCCAGAGAAGTGTGTTGGACCTTCACTGTTCATGTTGTATATTGATGATCTTTCAGACAGTATTAATACTAGCTTCAGACTTTACATAGATAATGGCGTTATGTAGAACCAAGTAAAGTTTGAAACTGTATCAAGGTCTGACTGAATGTATGTACAGCTTTGTTCAAAGTAAGGAGGATGGATGGATGGATCGATTTTGATTGATAGGGTTAAAGGGATCATTGGTTGTTGGTCCCTCATTCTTTTGTGTATCAGACTGGGAATAGCCCAGAGAGGAAGGACACAAAAGAAAAATCCCAATGGACTTGACTGTACCCAAGAACAAAGGAAGCAAAGACATAGAAGCAAGTAGAAGTGAGAGAGAGGAAGGTAGGAGGGTTAATCTGCCCAGAAAGCAGCTGGAGATCATGGGACACAGTATCTGACTGGAGACATTCTCTGCATCTCACAGTTGCTTCCACATCCTCCATTGCCACAAGAAAACTAGCTACACAGACAAGATAGATTCATCATAATTGTTCTCTTTCCTGGGATTTTGTTAACCATTGATAGATGTCCCAGAATAAGAAGAATTTTAGGGGTGGGAAGGGCAGGAGCCAGGGTGGACCTCTGAGAAAGGATAGCTGTGGGACCCTCAGGTTGGAGCAGGCTGCAGCACTCACACCTCCAAATTCACAAGTGACCGACAAGGCTATTGTGCACTAAGACACAGAGAGGAATAAAAACCACTTTCACAGATACAAACCAAAACCAAATCAGCCACTTTGGTGTTGTCTAATAGCACCAGAGGTAGGTAGTGTGTCAGCAAGTGTAAGGCTTCATTTTAAGGTGCCAAATTAGGGCAACCTAGTAGGATGTGGTCCACCGTGAGACCCTTGAGCAGGCGTGACATTCTGTATAGTCACAACTAATGGGTGTCAAAGATATCAGATAGCACTGGTCACCAGCCTGTAGATAAATCAAGGAGCCACTCCCAATTAAGAATGGCTTGCGACTGTGAAAACGAAAGTGGCTGAGAGATCAAGCAACGGCCAACAATCCTGCAGTGAATATACTGCATCTAACTGTCAGGGAGTGAAGTTCACTTTATTGTGATTGTATGCAGCCAAAACTGGTTTGTCAGTTTGCCATTAAGCCATTAATGTATACAAAACCTGAGTGTGTAAATGCGTGAAGAACGTCTGGGAACAGGCTGCAGAAAACCATAGGGTCTACTCTAAAACTATATTATTGAGGGATGGTGGGATGCACACCATTGGGGCATGTGGTATTACTGACTGACAAAAGCTGCGTGGGAGCAGAAATAGTGACACACCAGTCGATAATAATTTATTTACCTGTCCTGCAGGGTTTCAGGCTAGGCTGAATCCACACACTTTTCTTCCAGTTAAATTAGAAAAAAACAGAATGGAAACAGTTTAGAGGGAAATAGGGCTTACTAATTTTGTCATTAAATGAGCCAGAAAAATGCCATTTGAGATACAGTTCCCCATAGCATTGGTTTCATCACATTAATTTCCAAAAACAAATACTATCTGTAAGGCACTATCCAAAGTTATTTGATAGGGCATTTACTTGGAGATAGGGTTGATCTAAAACATATTATTGTTAACATTATGAAAGTGTCAAAAACATAGTTCCACACTTTTGTAGTTCTGGGAAAGTGAACATCTTGTGTATTAGCCAAACTCAGACATAGAAACATCTATAAATGTAATTAAGTTTTCAGCATCTGCTGGTTCTCATCTCCAACTAGAAAGGAATGAAACATAATGTTGCAAGTTTTTACTGCAGTCTATCCACAGCACACTCTCATCTTAAATTAATTTGTTCTTCTGTTTTTAAATGGACAGATATGTGTCAGTACCATCTGGAACATTTATTTGAACTTCCAGCTATATTTCTGTTGCAATAATGTATGGTCTAAAATGTATCTAAGAGTAAGTTACCCATTATCAAACACCCTTATTACACTATTTGTAAATCAACTGCATGTGGTTGACAAATAGTGTCATTTCATAATGACTGTTATGAATCATGAGAAGTAAATGTTTTTTTTAAGAAGTGAAGCTGCTACACTACCATGTGTAGAATAATCTGATTAATTGCATTTTTTTTAAGTGGCCAATTTACATTATAAAATAAAAAAAACTAATTAAATGAAAAGTACACTTTTTTACAAGAAAGTTAATCATTTATGGTAATTAAAAGTTCATTGAATGATGTGCCATAATTTTATACATCACCAAGAGCTTTTTCAGGATGTGGATTTTCCACTTTTTTGTCCTCACGGTCCAGCACGAAGTGTGAACGTCAAGGATGGCTGCCTGAGCCAGCTAGGTGGGGCTCATCTGGTACATTTCAACCAGGCCCAGTGCACAGTGTGAACACAGCTTGATGGTGTGACCAGAAAGTTTGCTTAAGTTGGCAAAGATGGGATAGCCACATCAGCTGATTATCTAAGACCAGTCGTAAAAGGCAATAAGTCACCACCAAATTGAGTGTTTGGTCCTCGAGGTAGAGTTCTGGTTATGGATAGACAATATGATAGTGTGATAGTGACAGAAGTGCCTGACATGTCTTGCAAGTGTAAAACTGGAAGCAATGGGTGAGAGCCCAGGACTGCACATTTCCTATGGTACCCACAGTTGAGGAACCATAGTAGATGCAAAGTTGTCAGCATACAGGGAAGATTACAATGTAGACCTCACAGCTGCAGCTAGACCACTGATAGTTGCTACAAAATGGGGCACACTCATTACAGAGCCCTGTGGACCTCTTTTTCTTGTATATGGGGAGTACTGTGGGAAGCACCAACTTTAACCTAGAAAGTATGGCAAGACAAGATGTTCTGGACATAAATTGGGAATTGGCACCAGAGACTCCACTCATTGAGGGTACCCAGGATGTGGTGATGTTGTGTGGTGTGTTGGGCCCTATGCAAGTCAGACAACAACTGCAAGATGTTAACACCAGAAGAAGCTGACCAAGTGGCAGACTCCAGGTGGTCCAAAGTTTCAGCAGTAGAATTACCTTTGTGAAAACCACCTTCGGACAGAGCCAAAAGGCACCAGGACTCAAGGTACAAACACACCTGTCTGCTCACCATATGTTCCAGGTATTTGCATAGATATTAAGCGAGGCTAATTACACAATAGCTGTTGTTTTCAAGGGGGTGTTTATCAGTTCCAGTACTGTGACAATCATACTTTCTCACCACTGTGACAGGAACACCTCCTCACTCCAGATATGGTTGAAAATGGCAAGTACATGACATTGGGCATCCATTTATAAGTCATTGAGCATTTAGATGTTGGTTCATAGTGGCCATCAGGAACACTACCTCAGATACAGAGGCGGAACATCTGGGGTTTGGCAGCATAGGAGTCATCAGACTCTCTCTCTCTCTCTCTCTCTCTCTCTCTCTCTCTCTCTTGGATGACATGTTTTCCGTAGATAATTTAGATTTGGGTTTGTCTGCTCAAGATTCTGAGGCAGAGGAGGAACACGACATCCTATGACCTGCAACCTGTGATGGCTTTAGCCACTGGATGTCATCCAATTGTAGGTCAGCAGAGTCCTGGGAATGCAGTGTACAAGGGACCCCTTTCTGGTAAGTGGTGCAGAGGAGGAGGAGGAGGAGGGCAATGCTTCTCTGGTTGGCAGTTGGGGACTGACATTCCTAGTGAATAGCAAGTCAACATTGTCAAAGAGGGTATGGAGGGAGCAGTAGGAGAAAGACCCTTCTCCACCATGGGAATAGGTGTAGTCCGGTGGCCCAGTAGGCCACAGGGTGGATGACGGCACAGTCACCGGAGAGGATGACATCATAGTAGTAGAATTTGTCCATTTCACACATGTACGGTGTAAGAGATTGTGTTTCTTTTTGGTCTCTTGATTTGTGAGGATGTGTATTCCTGGGTTTTCTTTTTACACTTGAAAATGGTACAGGAGGAATGGTGCTCCCCACAGTTGATAGAGATTGGTGGAGAGGGGCACAAACAAACAACCACAGTCCCTTCAGACATGACTGGTGCTGCAATGTAAAGATATGTGTCTAAATCACCTTCACTTGCAGCACCACAAGGGTGTAGGGATATATGGCTTGATATCACAGCGATAGACAACCTTAGATGATTTCTCGTTGTTTTAGAAGATGAAGGTGGTAAAGCTGAAGGCTCCAGTATCCACTGTGTTCTCTTTTGCTACCCACTGGACACCATGGACAAAATGCACATGTCATCACTCCTAATTAGCAAACAGCTCTAACAATAGCTCCAACAATAGCTCCAGCAACAGCTCCAGCAACAGCTCCAGCAACAGCTCCAGCAACAGCTCCAGCAACAGCTCCAGCAACAGCTCCAGCAACAGCTCCAGCAACAGCTCCAGCAACAGCTCCAGCAACAGCTCCAGCAACAGCTCCAGCAACAGCTCCAGCAACAGCTCCAGCAACAGCTCCAGCAACAGCTCCAGCAACAGCTCCAGCAACAGCTCCAGCAACAGCTCCAGCAACAGCTCCAGCAACAGCTCCAGCAACAGCTCCAGCAACAGCTCCAGCAACAGCTCCAGCAACAGCTCCAGCAACAGCTCCAGCAACAGCTCCAGCAACAGCTCCAGCAACAGCTCCAGCAACAGCTCCAGCAACAGCTCCAGCAACAGCTCCAGCAACAGCTCCAGCAACAGCTCCAGCAACAGCTCCAGCAACAGCTCCAGCAACAGCTCCAGCAACAGCTCCAGCAACAGCTCCAGCAACAGCTCCAGCAACAGCTCCAGCAACAGCTCCAGCAACAGCTCCAGCAACAGCTCCAGCAACAGCTCCAGCAACAGCTCCAGCAACAGCTCCAGCAACAGCTCCAGCAACAGCTCCAGCAACAGCTCCAGCAACAGCTCCAGCAACAGCTCCAGCAACAGCTCCAGCAACAGCTCCAGCAACAGCTCCAGCAACAGCTCCAGCAACAGCTCCAGCAACAGCTCCAGCAACAGCTCCAGCAACAGCTCCAGCAACAGCTCCAGCAACAGCTCCAGCAACAGCTCCAGCAACAGCTCCAGCAACAGCTCCAGCAACAGCTCCAGCAACAGCTCCAGCAACAGCTCCAGCAACAGCTCCAGCAACAGCTCCAGCAACAGCTCCAGCAACAGCTCCAGCAACAGCTCCAGCAACAGCTCCAGCAACAGCTCCAGCAACAGCTCCAGCAACAGCTCCAGCAACAGCTCCAGCAACAGCTCCAGCAACAGCTCCAGCAACAGCTCCAGCAACAGCTCCAGCAACAGCTCCAGCAACAGCTCCAGCAACAGCTCCAGCAACAGCTCCAGCAACAGCTCCAGCAACAGCTCCAGCAACAGCTCCAGCAACAGCTCCAGCAACAGCTCCAGCAACAGCTCCAGCAACAGCTCCAGCAACAGCTCCAGCAACAGCTCCAGCAACAGCTCCAGCAACAGCTCCAGCAACAGCTCCAGCAACAGCTCCAGCAACAGCTCCAGCAACAGCTCCAGCAACAGCTCCAGCAACAGCTCCAGCAACAGCTCCAGCAACAGCTCCAGCAACAGCTCCAGCAACAGCTCCAGCAACAGCTCCAGCAACAGCTCCAGCAACAGCTCCAGCAACAGCTCCAGCAACAGCTCCAGCAACAGCTCCAGCAACAGCTCCAGCAACAGCTCCAGCAACAGCTCCAGCAACAGCTCCAGCAACAGCTCCAGCAACAGCTCCAGCAACAGCTCCAGCAACAGCTCCAGCAACAGCTCCAGCAACAGCTCCAGCAACAGCTCCAGCAACAGCTCCAGCAACAGCTCCAGCAACAGCTCCAGCAACAGCTCCAGCAACAGCCCCAGCAACAGCCCCAGCAACAGCCCCAGCAACAGCCCCAGCAACAGCCCCAGCAACAGCCCCAGCAACAGCCCCAGCAACAGCCCCAGCAACAGCCCCAGCAACAGCCCCAGCAACAGCCCCAGCAACAGCCCCAGCAACAGCCCCAGCAACAGCCCCAGCAACAGCCCCAGCAACAGCCCCAGCAACAGCCCCAGCAACAGCCCCAGCAACAGCCCCAGCAACAGCCCCAGCAACAGCCCCAGCAACAGCCCCAGCAACAGCCCCAGCAACAGCCCCAGCAACAGCCCCAGCAACAGCCCCAGCAACAGCCCCAGCAACAGCCCCAGCAACAGCCCCAGCAACAGCCCCAGCAACAGCCCCAGCAACAGCCCCAGCAACAGCCCCAGCAACAGCCCCAGCAACAGCCCCAGCAACAGCCCCAGCAACAGCCCCAGCAACAGCCCCAGCAACAGCCCCAGCAACAGCCCCAGCAACAGCCCCAGCAACAGCCCCAGCAACAGCCCCAGCAACAGCCCCAGCAACAGCCCCAGCAACAGCCCCAGCAACAGCCCCAGCAACAGCCCCAGCAACAGCCCCAGCAACAGCCCCAGCAACAGCCCCAGCAACAGCCCCAGCAACAGCCCCAGCAACAGCCCCAGCAACAGCCCCAGCAACAGCCCCAGCAACAGCCCCAGCAACAGCCCCAGCAACAGCCCCAGCAACAGCCCCAGCAACAGCCCCAGCAACAGCCCCAGCAACAGCCCCAGCAACAGCCCCAGCAACAGCCCCAGCAACAGCCCCAGCAACAGCCCCAGCAACAGCCCCAGCAACAGCCCCAGCAACAGCCCCAGCAACAGCCCCAGCAACAGCCCCAGCAACAGCCCCAGCAACAGCCCCAGCAACAGCCCCAGCAACAGCCCCAGCAACAGCCCCAGCAACAGCCCCAGCAACAGCCCCAGCAACAGCCCCAGCAACAGCCCCAGCAACAGCCCCAGCAACAGCCCCAGCAACAGCCCCAGCAACAGCCCCAGCAACAGCCCCAGCAACAGCCCCAGCAACAGCCCCAGCAACAGCCCCAGCAACAGCCCCAGCAACAGCCCCAGCAACAGCCCCAGCAACAGCCCCAGCAACAGCCCCAGCAACAGCCCCAGCAACAGCCCCAGCAACAGCCCCAGCAACAGCCCCAGCAACAGCCCCAGCAACAGCCCCAGCAACAGCCCCAGCAACAGCCCCAGCAACAGCCCCAGCAACAGCCCCAGCAACAGCCCCAGCAACAGCCCCAGCAACAGCCCCAGCAACAGCCCCAGCAACAGCCCCAGCAACAGCCCCAGCAACAGCCCCAGCAACAGCCCCAGCAACAGCCCCAGCAACAGCCCCAGCAACAGCCCCAGCAACAGCCCCAGCAACAGCCCCAGCAACAGCCCCAGCAACAGCCCCAGCAACAGCCCCAGCAACAGCCCCAGCAACAGCCCCAGCAACAGCCCCAGCAACAGCCCCAGCAACAGCCCCAGCAACAGCCCCAGCAACAGCCCCAGCAACAGCCCCAGCAACAGCCCCAGCAACAGCCCCAGCAACAGCCCCAGCAACAGCCCCAGCAACAGCCCCAGCAACAGCCCCAGCAACAGCCCCAGCAACAGCCCCAGCAACAGCCCCAGCAACAGCCCCAGCAACAGCCCCAGCAACAGCCCCAGCAACAGCCCCAGCAACAGCCCCAGCAACAGCCCCAGCAACAGCCCCAGCAACAGCCCCAGCAACAGCCCCAGCAACAGCCCCAGCAACAGCCCCAGCAACAGCCCCAGCAACAGCCCCAGCAACAGCCCCAGCAACAGCCCCAGCAACAGCCCCAGCAACAGCCCCAGCAACAGCCCCAGCAACAGCCCCAGCAACAGCCCCAGCAACAGCCCCAGCAACAGCCCCAGCAACAGCCCCAGCAACAGCCCCAGCAACAGCCCCAGCAACAGCCCCAGCAACAGCCCCAGCAACAGCCCCAGCAACAGCCCCAGCAACAGCCCCAGCAACAGCCCCAGCAACAGCCCCAGCAACAGCCCCAGCAACAGCCCCAGCAACAGCCCCAGCAACAGCCCCAGCAACAGCCCCAGCAACAGCCCCAGCAACAGCCCCAGCAACAGCCCCAGCAACAGCCCCAGCAACAGCCCCAGCAACAGCCCCAGCAACAGCCCCAGCAACAGCCCCAGCAACAGCCCCAGCAACAGCCCCAGCAACAGCCCCAGCAACAGCCCCAGCAACAGCCCCAGCAACAGCCCCAGCAACAGCCCCAGCAACAGCCCCAGCAACAGCCCCAGCAACAGCCCCAGCAACAGCCCCAGCAACAGCCCCAGCAACAGCCCCAGCAACAGCCCCAGCAACAGCCCCAGCAACAGCCCCAGCAACAGCCCCAGCAACAGCCCCAGCAACAGCCCCAGCAACAGCCCCAGCAACAGCCCCAGCAACAGCCCCAGCAACAGCCCCAGCAACAGCCCCAGCAACAGCCCCAGCAACAGCCCCAGCAACAGCCCCAGCAACAGCCCCAGCAACAGCCCCAGCAACAGCCCCAGCAACAGCCCCAGCAACAGCCCCAGCAACAGCCCCAGCAACAGCCCCAGCAACAGCCCCAGCAACAGCCCCAGCAACAGCCCCAGCAACAGCCCCAGCAACAGCCCCAGCAACAGCCCCAGCAACAGCCCCAGCAACAGCCCCAGCAACAGCCCCAGCAACAGCCCCAGCAACAGCCCCAGCAACAGCCCCAGCAACAGCCCCAGCAACAGCCCCAGCAACAGCCCCAGCAACAGTACATAAAAGGAGATCTAGGTGGAAATCCTGTAGCATATTCAGTGGTTAATGCACGATTATAGTGACAGGAAAATCTCTCAGCTTGTCACAGGCAGGTGGGGCAGTTTTAAACTGAATGGAGCCACTTCTAATTTTTGAAATCACCGCCACTGCCCCAAACCTGTCCTTGAGATGTTGAAAGTATAACAAAAACTTTGTAGTCAAAAATTAATCCCCACCTCTCCTAGAACAAACCATGTATTAAGGGGAGGAGTACTTCTTGCCTTGTTTCTGAGCCCTATGTTCCTCCCATGCTGTAACCAGGGAAGGGAACCTTTTAGGGTGATACCACTCTGTGTCATATTAGGTCTTAGCTTCATAAGAGACTACTGGGGCCATACGACCACTAGTGGAAAGAGGTTTGAGTCACTTCATGTGGTAGTCTTTTTCCATAGTAATGCCTGCATTCAGCTGGGGCTCTCGCCCTGGGTGTCCCACAGTCACAGTCACAGTCACAGTCACAGAAACAGTAATGGTTACCTGGCCACTAAGCCATTTCCGGGACCCCGCCCAGAACAGAAAGGCTACCATGCTGGGTTTTGGGCATAGTACCAATGCAAAAAAATAAGGGTGCAAAAAGAGGGTATTTCTGAGTGCAATCGATGGAAGAAAATGAGAAGGGTCCACAAAATATGCTGTAGAGACAGCAGAGATCCCTAACCAAAGATTACATGTCCTTCACTATATTGCTTCAGTGGATAAAAAGTGAACCGCAGTTGATGGCCTGTGCAATGTTCCGTAAATGTATGATAACTGCGACATACCCTGGAATGTAATTGGTTTTACAAAGGGCACTGGGACAGGAAATGGCAAACCATCAGTTGCTGACGATGAGTGCAAACTCGTGAGGTTGGCAGAAATGGCGATGGCTAAAAATGTCAGGGAATTGCCAAAAATGGCAATAGCTAAAGTGACAACGCCCAATATGCAGCCTATCTAAAATGGTCTCCTCTTAACAAGAGGAACAAGAGGAGGTTGGCCAAGTCATTGAGAGAGGTTTTATTTCTCAGAGCTTATTCCTGTGAAGAGAAGACTGGTGGTGAAGCCAAAGAGATACTATCTGCTGACAGATGGCAAAACAGAGACCATCTGAAGGACTAAAAGGGCTAGCAGACTGAGGTAGTAGGAGGACTGCAGGCTCGGCAGCCATCTTATTTCCTGTGAGAGCGACGTGACAAGGAACCATCATGAGCATCACAGCTGCTTCCTCAACAGCGAGCAAGTTGAAGCTTTCTTGGACCTATTGCACTATGGAATGGACTGTGTACAACACACAGAGGCTCTGGAGGACAATGAGAGATTTGGAGCATATAACACAATTAAAGCCCATGTTGCCACATGTATTGGGTGGTCTGATAGAGGGCGAAGACCTCCACTGTAAAAATCTAGCAGTGTTCTGGAAGAAGCCGGCCGGTGTGGCCGTGCGGTTCTAGGCGCTTCAGTCTGGAACCGCGTGACTGCTACAGTCGCAGGTTCGAACCCTGCCTCGGGCATGGATGTGTGTGATGTCCTTTGGTTAGTTAGGTTTAAGTAGTTCTAGGGGACTGATGACCTCAGCAGTTAAGTCCCATAGTGCTCGGAGCCATTTGAACCTTTTGTTCCGGAAGCTGATACTGAAAATAGTCGGTGCCCATGATGAAGACACATCCAACACCACGGTTGGTCTTAGAGGCATCTGTGTACACAAAAATGCTGTGGGCTAAGTTACTTGCTAAGGTCAAGAAAGTTAGTGACAGATCAAATCCAGAGCAGTGTCCTTGGGAAGCGAATGAAGTTAAAGATTTAAAGATTAAAATGGGCCACTACATGAAGCCAGGACAGTGAAGGGTTCACATCCATTAGGAATGTGACAGGTACTGTGAAGTTAATCTTCCGGAGCAGTAGCCAGAAAGCAGAACTCAGAGAGGTAACAGAGAAGAAGGGCACATGCCACACTGGCGGTCAACGAAGTCATTGAAAAAGGGGACATAGGATGGGTGGCTGAGCATGGAAGACAAATGGCACGCATATCCACTAACAATGATTTCATGCTGGTACGAACAGTAGTAGTTCGGCAGCTTGTGCAGAGTGACATTCAACTGGGGTATTGTAAAAGGCACCAGTGGCCAAACGTACTCCATGATGGTGGATTGTGTTAAGATGGCACAAGATGGACGGGCATGCAGATGAACAAGTAGAAGACCCATAGTCTAGTTTTGAATGCACAATGGTTCGGTATGAGTGCAGGAGGGTGGCCCAATCTGTTCCCCAGGAAATAACGCTTAGGACCTGTAGGTCAGTGAGATACAAGATACATTGTGCTGCCAGGTAAGACATATGGTAGAACCAAGAAAGTTTTCTATGAAGCACGAACGCCAGGTATTTTAATGTTGATTGAATGTAAGACTAACAGATCCACGATGTAAAGTGATAGAAGAGACCCATTGTGTCACCAGAAATTCATACAAATGGTTTTGTCAGTGGAAAAGTTGAAGCCATTAATGATGCTCCATGAGTAAGGACAGTTTAGACATTGCTGGAGACTTTATGATCTACTGCAGTTCCCCATGGACTTGTTTCCTCGAGCAAAGTCATCAACATAAAGGAAACTGGTGATGCCTGCTGGGAGACAGGCCATTACATGGGCCATTACATGGTGAATGACCATAGCAAAGAGGAAGACGCTCAGCATGGAGTCTTGAGACAATGATTTCTCCTGGATAACGGTGTTTGACAAGGCCGAACCCATACTTAGCTTGGAAACTCGGATTTTATAAAAATTCCCAAAGGAAATGGGACAGGCAGCCTCTGAAGCTCAACGTGTAGAGAGTATGGAGGATACCAGTCCTTCAGCATGTGTAATAGGCTTTCTCCAAATCAAAAAACATGACTGGAGTCTGGTATTTCCTCAGAAACCATTCGTGACATGGGTTGACAGAGTGACGAGATGGTATACTGCACACCAGCATGCACGAAATCCACATTGTGTAGCTCTTAGTAGATTGTGAGACTCCAAGCACCGTACCAGCCGGCCATGAATCGTACATTGAATCACCTTGCAACAGCAGCTGGTGAGAGTAATTGGGCAGTAGCTAGAAGGAAGATATTTTTCCTTATTGGGCTTCACGCCAGCAATTGCGAAACATGTAATCCAACCATTTTGTATTCTTGTCACCACTGCATAGTCTTTTAATATGGGAATCAAGGGAGAGGATGTTATTTGGTGGCCAGTATCCTCTTTCTATTACCCAACTGCATACACGAATTAGCAGGATTCTTTATTGACATTAACAGGAAGCTACTTAACTTCGAGAGTCCGTGTGTTGTGGTACAAGCTCTACCGTCATAGTCCACTTTAGCCTCACTGCTGGTGAAGTAAAAGATCCGCTAGAAACACTACTCCAGCCACTGCACACTCGTGTAGCTGGTGACGTGAACTGACATACACCCACTAGGACAGTGACTGAGCTAGTAACTGAGAGACTTACCGAGACTGAGGCCCTCCGGCCATTGGCGGCCATCTGTATACTTCTGGTCGAGAGGGCGTTGCTCGTGAGTCTCTCTTTGGCCTCTCTCCTGATAGGTGCATTTGATGCAGCGATCTTCTTGCTACATCTTTGCCGACCAGTGTGCTGGTGACAGTTTATGCCAGCACAGCCCAAATGCAGTTTATGTGTGAAGGAGAAGCGCTTCCCTGCAAAAGAAAGGTACTGCAGCATCTGAATCTCAGGATTGTCTGGCCGTGGGACAGGAGATCCGGATGAAATGAAGCATGATCTAGCCCCTTACAGTGAACGCAGCATTGTAGCATTCACGATTCTGAGAAGGGAAGGGTGTTGCCCGAGCCTCCTCCACACTTTTCCGATGGAGGAAGGCTAGGTGATCGTGGAAAGAGCTCGAAGTTTCCGCAAAACGGCGGTCCATTGTGTCGGAGATTGCAATGGTGTCCACGAGGACATCAACTGCTACAGTCGGGCTGGAAATGAGGGAATGAACATTGATCCCAGATAGCCCATGGAGGTTGCCCCACACAATGCAAGAGGGAATAGAATAGAACAGAATCTTTGTCACATGACACGTTACATACAATCATTTGATTGAGAAATTGGTAACTCATCACGAATAATTCTATGACTACCTGGGTTTACCTTAAAACAAGATACATACAATGAAAGCATATGGATGCTTCCAGAAGGACATTACAACATAAAAGATAAATACATGTTAGATTCAAACCACTGTGGATTAGGAAACAGGAAGAAATCTTTCTTTTTAATTATTTTTAATGTTTGTTTCTCTAGTGTACGGACATATTTAATAAGAGCACATACTACCATGAAAGTAGTATGTATGTATACACCTAAATATTTACATGCGTAGTTTACATTATGCATAGTTTATAAATGTTGGCTCTTGTCCACTCGCTGTGGCGGGAACGACCCACAGAAAATAACCAAAATGGTACGCATAAACCTCCTGCTGCCACGAATCAGATGACGAAGGCGGTGACTTCTGCGTTGTGGGAGGGTCCAGATCCATCGGTAGGACGAGAGGAGGCGAAGGCTCATCTCTGTGGGGTCGTCCAGCGGTGTCGTGATGAACACCCTCTGGCTGCTGGACTTGTGAATCTGGGCGAAGAGAGACTGAAAGATCATCGTGTACATGACAGAGGAGAAGTTGATTTTGATGGCGGCGCTGCAAGCCATCGGGACCTGAAAGAAGATACATGCAAGCGCCAATTCGGTAGACGATCTCACCTCGCGCCCGCAGTCTGTTACCACTAAAAACCCTGAGAAAGACAATATCATGCTGCCCAAAGCGATACTAGCGACCTTCCCTCGGCACCGGATGTTGAGGAGGATAGAGCAGTTGGAGCAGTGTCCGATGGCGGCGGCCGTGAAGAAATTCTGCTGGCGATGGTCCATCTCGTGGGTGCCAACGATATGAGGTGAGAAACAGTTGCAGTGCTTGATCCCTGGTGTATGCAGAGCGACGTTTTGCCATCTTCTGCTTGAATGTTCTGACAAATCGTTTCGCTTCGCCGTTTGACTGTGGATGGAACGGTGCACTAGTTAAGTGATGTATGGCATTGCGTTCACAGAATGTTTCAAATTCATTTGACGTTAGCTGAGGGATGTTGCCTGACACCAGTACTTCATCTACATCTACATGGATACTGTACAAATCACATTTAAGTGCCTGGCAAAGGGTTCATCGAACCATCTTCACAGTTCTCTATTATTCCAATCTCGTATAGCACACGGAAAGAATGAACACCTATATCTTTCCGTACGAGCTCTGATTTCCTTTATTTTATCGTGGTGATCATTCCGCCCTATGTAGGTCGGTGTCAACAAAATATTTTCGCTTTCGGAGGAGAAAGTTGGTGATTGGAATTTCGTGAGAAGATTCCGTCGCAACGAAAAACGCCTTTCTTTTAATGATTTCCAGTCCAAATCCTGCATCATTTCTGATTATATTAGATTAGATTAGCTATTCGTTCCATAGATCCATGTTGAGAAGATCCTCGTGGATGTGGATCATGTTTATTTTTTAAAGAAAAAGCTGAATTAACAATACTAATAGTATGAATATATACAATACATCATTTGTTTCTATTTAAAAATTCGTCAATGGAGTAGGAGGAGTTGGCCACTAGTAAGTCTTTCAGGCTCCTTTTAAACTGATCTTTATTTGTAACTACATTTTTTTATGTTTGCTGGCAAATTGTTGAAGATGAGTGTTCCTGAGTAGTGGATTCCTTTTTGAACTAAAGTAAGTGCTTTTAAGACCTTGTGCAGATCATTTTTGTTCCTGGTATTGTATGTGTGAACTGAACTGAACTGAGCTGAGCTGTTTGTTTGATAAACAGATATATTATTTAGGACAAATTTCATTAAGGAGTAAATATACTGAGAGGCAGTAGTTAGTATACCCAGTTCTTTGAAGAGGTTTCTACAAGACATCTGTGAGTGTACTCCACAAATAATACCTATTACACGCTTTTGGACTCTGAAAACATTTGTTTGACTTGAAGAGTTACCCCAAAATATTATACCATATGACATTATGGAATGAAAGTAGGCAAAGTATGCAAGCTTTTTCACTTTTATGTCTGCTAACACTCGAATTGCAAATACAGATTGGTTAAGGCGTTTCTGCAGTTCTGTGGTGTGCTCCTCCCAACTGAATTTATTATCAAGTTGTAATCCCAGGAATTTAAGACTGTCAACCTCTTCTATCTGCTCTTCTTCATACTTTATGCATATGCTGGGTGGAAACCTCTTACAGGTTCTGAATTGCATATAGTGAGTCTTTTAGAAGTCGGTGAGTTGGCTTTAAACCATTTATTAATATCCATGAAAATATCATTAGCAAATCTTTCTAGAACTACACTCTACATACTATTTATTGCAATATTTGTGTCATCTGCAAACAATGAACTCAGCTTCTGGCAGTGTAACTGATGAGACATCATTAATGTACACAAGAACAAGCAATGGCCCTAAGATGGATCTTTGTGGGACACCACATATAATTTCTTCCCATTCTGATGATGACAGATGACTTAATTCACTAGTCCCTTGCACTGACACCCTTTGTTTCCTGTTAGCTAGGTATTACTTGAACCATTTTGCAGCACTGGCCGTGACACCATAGAATTCTAATTTACTTAAAAGGATGTTGTGGTTTACACAATCGAATGCCTTTGACAAATCACAGAACATACCTGCTGTTTGTAACTTGTTATTTAATGAATTAAGTAAATTTTCACTGTAGGTGTAAATAGCCTTTCGATATCAGAACCCTTCAGAAATCCAAACTGTGTTCTTGATAATATGTTATTTGTGGTCAGATGGTTGAGAAGCTGCCTGTACATTACTTTTTCTAAAATTTTTGAGAATGCTGGCAAAAGTGAAATTGGTCTGTAGTTTGATGGCATCTCTTTATCCCCTTTCTTGAATAGAGGCTTAACATCTGCATATTTCAGCCAGTCAGGAAATGTCCCAGTTATAATTGACTGGTTACACAAGTAACTTAGAATTGTGCTAAACTCACAAGAACATGCCTTAATTAACTTTGTTGATATTTCATCGTAACCACTAGAATGCTTTGTTTTTAAAGATTTTATTATGGAAGTTATTTCTTTTGGTGAAACGAGTGACATATTCATGTACCTGAAGCTATTTGTAAAGGCTAGTTTCTGATATTCAAGGGCATTATTTACTGATCCTGACAATCCCATTCTATCAGTAACGGATATAAAGTACTTGTTAAATAGATTTGCCACACTATGCCCATCGGTTACTAATGTGTCATCTACCGTTAGTGCTATTTGCTCCTGTTCCTTTCTGGTTCTACCAGTCACCTCTTTCACTATATCTCATATTGTTTTTATTTTGTTCCCTGACATTGCTATCTTCTTCTCGTAGTGCATTTGTTTAGATGTCTGAATTACTTTTTTTAATATTTTACAGTATTCCTTGTATTTAGCTAAATCATCAGCATAGGAGCTATTCTTGGTCGACAGATACATTTTCCTTTTTGTCGCATAGGAAATCTTCATTCCTGGTGTGATCCATGGTTTTATTATAGACTTCTGTTTAATTAGAGTAACTTTTAGAGGAAAGTGGTTTTTCATGAATGTGTTATATTTTTCATTCATGTCATGAGCACTATAAACATCTTTCCAGCTCATATCTTCGAGCAGTTTCCTAAAACACTCAATTTTTGATTGATTCAATACTCTCCTGTACTCAGATTTAGCAGTCTTGATAATCTGCTTAGAATTTACATCTAAAACAAGGAGCTGCATGTCATGATCTGATAGGCCATTTATTACATGTTTTATTATATGATTTTGTTCATTTGATCTGTCTATAAAAATGTTATCAATGGCTGTCTTTGAGGATTTAGTGATCCTAGTTGGAATGTTTACAGTGTGAGTTAGATTAAAAGGCAACATTACTAACTGCAGTAAATGTTTACTGGAAGATTGAACTAGAAAATCTGCATTAAATTCGCCAGCAATCAAAATTTCTTTGTTTCTTCCTGTTAAATAACCCAAAAGAGCTTCTAGATGATTTATGAATAGATTATAATTTCCTGCAGGTGCTCAGTAAATAGTTACTATTATATAGGATCTGTTATGGAACTCCTGTTGCACATGCTTCCAGATGCTGCTCTAAACAGAATTTATTGATGTCAATGTTCTTGAATTTGTGGCAGTTTTTAATACATGTGGCAACTCCTCCTCCATCCATATCTACTCTGTAGAAGTAGGAAGCTAGCTTAAATCCTCAAATGTCTAACATATCTATACCAGTGGTCACTTGATGTTCAGAGAGGCAGATTATGTTAATTTGGTTAGATGAGTTCATTTCACCGATACAAATGAGCAGTTCATCAACTTTATTTCTGAGTCCCGGAATGTTCTGGTGTAATAAAGATAACTGATACTGCATACTAATGGGATTATAACTGCTTTGGTGAAGATGAACTGGCAGTTTCTGATTACTTTCTGTTAAACATTGTTTAAATGGAGGCTGTATGCTAAAATCTGACTTCTGTTCATCTGTTTTCTCAAACTGAGTGCGTGCCAATCTCTCTTAAAACTCTCCCATGTTTCGCGGTAATACAAAACCTGCTGCCTTTCTTTGAACTTTTTCTATGTACTCCATCAATCCTACCTGGTAAGAATCCCACAACGTGCAGCAGCATTCTAAAAGAGGATGGACAAGTGTAGTGTAGGCAGTCTCCTTAGTAGGTCTGTTGCATTTTCTAAGTGTCCTGCCAATAAAACGCAGCCTTTGGTTAGCCTTCCCCACAACATTTTCTGGATGTTCTTTCCAATTTAAGTTGTTCGTAATTGTGATACCTAGGTATTTAGTTGAATTTACGGCTTTTCGATTAGACTGATTTATCGTGTAACTGAAGTTTAGCGAGTTCCTTTTAGTACTCATGTGGATGACTTCACACTTCTCGTTATTTAGGGTCAACTGCCACTTTTCGTAGCATTCTGATATTTTTTTCTAAATTGTTTTGCAGTTTGTTTTGATCTTCTGATGACTTTATTAGTCGATAAACGACAGCGTCATCTGCAAACAACTGAAGACGGCAGCTCAGATTGTCTCCCAAATCGTTTTTATCTATAAGGAACAGCAAAGGTCCTATAACACTACCTTGCGGAACGCCTGAAATCGCTTCTGTTTTACTCGATGACTTTCCGTCAATTACTACGAACCGTGACCCCTCTGACAGGAAATCGCAAATCCAGTCACATAACTGAGACGATAGGCCTATTCCATAAGCAAACAATTTCACTACGAGCCACTTGTGTGGTACAATGTTAAAAGCCTTCCAGAAATCCAGGAATACGAAATCGATCTGAAATCCCTCGTCAATAGCACTCGGCACTTCATGTGAATAAAGAGCTAGTTGTGTTTCACATGAACGATGTTTTCTAAACCCACGTTGACTGTGTGTCAGCAGACCGTTTCCTTCGAGGTAATTAATAATGTTCAAACACGATATATGTTCTAAAATCCCGGTGCATATCGACGATAACGATATGGGCCTGTAATTTAGTGGATTACTCCTACTACCTGTCTTGAATATAGGTGTGACCTGTGCAACTTCCCAGTCTTTGGGTACAGTCTGGACCAGAAGACTAGGTAAACCTTAGAGGCAAAAAATCGATGAAAAGACCTGAATTGTGCTACATGACGTTGTCTAGTTCATTGATTCAAATAGCAAGTTTCCTTTTGCTTTTCCAATCGCAAGCAACCAGCGAGTGCTCCAAACAGGTCGCACAAAGTCTATGTGCACACGTTGCCACGGTGATTGCGACTTAGGCCAAGCAGAGAATTTTTGTGGTGGAGCGGACTGATTTTCCGCACATGCGTGACACTGTGACGTCATCTGATCTGTTTGGGCGTCCATACCCTGCCAAGTACAGTGTCGGCGTACGAACAATCCCCCAATGTCCTCGGTGAAGTTACTGCAACACTTCTTTTTGCAAAGCTTTAGGGATCAGCACACGTGATTGTCCACTGTCGTGTCATTATGAATATGAATCACTCTTTGCTGTTTATCGAGGCTATTCCGACGTGCAAAATTGTAGTTGAGCAGAATGTTGAAGTCTGAATCGACTTCCGTGGCCTGTGCAATTTGGAAATTTGTAGTAAGGGCTTATGGGACCAAACTGCTGAGGCCGTCGGTCCATAAGCTTACGCACTACGTAATCTAACTTACGCTAAGGACAACGCACACACTCATACCCGGGGGAGGACTCGAACCTCCGAAGGGGCAGCCGCCCGGTCCGTGACAAGACGTTAGAGACCGCGCGACTACCCCGCGCAGCCCTGTGCAATTTTCCTATAGTTCAGTAGAAAAGAGTGAATCAATTCAGACTCCTGAGCATCGATGTGACAACAAGATGCAGCAGAAGCGTCAAAGTCTGTCAGGGCCAATTGGAAGACGTGAAAGCGCGTCCGCATTACCATGTTCGGATGATACACAATCTCGTACTGGTATTGATTCATCAACAAAGCCCATCGTTGCAAAATTTGTGCAGTTCGTACAGGAACCGGTTTCGTCGGATGAAACAATGACTGGAAAGGCTTGTGATCGTTACTAAGTAGAATTTTCTGCCGTACAAATAGTGATGGAATTTGTTGACACCATACACAATAGCCAAAGCCTCTTTTTCAATTTCTGAATAGTTATACTGAGCTTTGGACAGCACTTCTGATGCGAAAGCAATAGGCCGATCTTTATTTCCAATTCTGTGCGCAAGCACTGCACCGATTCCGTAAGAGGAAGAGTCAACTTGCAATACAACTGGTTTGTCAGGATCAAAGTGAACTAAGCATCGCTCACTGAGAGCAATGAAGCTTTAAGTTTTAAAAAACTACTTGACGCTCATCTGTCCAAACAAAGGGAACGCAGTCGATGCAATGGTGATTTGTGCAGCATTCGGAATAAACCGAATATAATAGTTCACCATCCCTAAAACTACCTGCAGTTCTGTGATATTGCAAGGAACAGGCAAATCGCGTATGGCTAACAAATGCTACTGGAGAGGCTGTACACCTTGACTGTTTTTAAATCTGAGTTGCAGTATGTTGGTCATGTAATAGAGATCACACTTGTCCAGTCTACATTTTAGTACTGTCTCAAATAACACACGAAACAAACCATGTAAATTTACAATGGGATCTTCAGGTGTATGACCTGCTGCGACAGTCAGTTTGGTACTAGTGCAGTCAGCTGTTCCAAATATCAGTGGGAAATGGCAGGTGCGGAAGCAGTGCCAAAAGGCAAACGCAAATATTTAAACAAGCCCAAATGAGTATTCACTACACACACTGCTTGAAATTCTTCGTCGAGCTGTATTTGAAGATATGCATCGCGCAAATTAATTTTTGAAAAGTAGCGTCCAGCGCCTGATTTGTCCATAAGATCCTCTGGGCGTGGCAATGGAAAAGTATCAAGGACAGTTTGTGTGTTGACTGTAGACGTAGTCAACACAGAGGCGAATGCGACCTTGAGGCGTGGGGAGAAAAACCAGTGGACTTGCCCATTGACTAGCTGATACGGGCGCAATAACTCCATTATGTTGCAAGTCTGCAAGTTCAGCAGCGACTCTGTCCATAATACAATGGGAACACTTCTAGCCTGGCAAAATTTCGGTTGAGCATTATCTTTCAGCGTAATATGTGCGACCAAATCAGTAGCGTTTGGCTAAACCTTCAGACAAGAGTTCTGGGAATTCTTTTAGCAAGCTAGCTACACTGTCTTTTGCATTGAATGCAGACAATGATAAAGTCTTGAACAAATCAAAAGAATCAAGACCAAATTCGTTCCCACAATCGCGTACCACTGTAAAAGTCACTGTTCACGTATGCGAGCGTTACATTGCAGGCAAAGTACATGTTCCGAGAAAGGGAATGTCTTTACCATTGTAAGACGTCAGTTGTGTGCTAGTTTTAGACAGGTGTGGGGAGCCTTAACAGTTCATATGTATGGCGATTTAGCAATGTGACAGAGGCACCCGTGTCCACCTGAAGTTTCACAGGAAGTTTGACTGACGTATCACTGACGAAACTGCACGCATGCTAGTTGCAGACTTTGAATATACTGCATTAATTACATGGGCCTTGTGACTAGATTTTTGTGTATGGGTCGAATTCTTATGTTTGTTCCGTTGCAAACATACGGACTGTATATGTCATTTCCTACCACAAGCGTAACACTGAGCTTGTCGGGAGAGGCAGTCTTGGCGTTTGTGCCGTGAGTAACACCTAAGGCAAGACTTAATTCTGTTAGCCTGTGTAGCCACCTTTTTAGCGAGCTGCTTACACGGCGTGGTACGTTGTTTACTGGGCGTAGCTAGCGTGAGCTGCCGGTGCAGAATGGGGCGATCGCAAGCAAGGGACTCAACCTGACAAATAGCTGGCTGCTCAAATTTAACAGCCAACAAGGCACAAGAATCGTGCAGATCTAGTATTTGCACTACTTGCTGAAATGATGGATGGGACTGTTTCAGAATTTGTTCTCGGAGTTTGACACCAGGTTCATTGTACACGATTTCATCACGGAACATATCTGAATATAAAGCACTGCAAGCATATTTAAATTTGCCTTTGCTTGTCATACCCTGAAAATCTGTTACCACAAATAAGAAAACAGAAAATCAAAGTCAGAAATTACAATTGAGTTTTTACTTCCTACTCACTGTCAATTTCACAAACGCTGCATATGATTGTTTTTGCAGAATGAGTGGAACACACATACTTGGAACACCAGCAACAAACTATAGACACTCTTGTCATCTTTTCTCTTTCATTTTTAAGAGTTTTTACTCTTCAAACAGATGTGACATCTTCCTCTTGAATAAAATCCAACAGACGAAACAGTTGCTGTAACGCTGGGCTGCATTTTCCCTTGAACACTTTACATTGCAGAGATGACAGAGCAAAGAATATCACGGGTTTACAAAAGTCTCTCTTCCACAGCTGGCCTAAAGAGCTGTTGACCTAATTCTAACAGATACGGTCGTCTTACATTATTCTTCCTCTTATTCCAGTTTGCGTTGTTGATCATGAAAATCGTTCCGTCATTGAGACTGGCAATATCTATTCCCCCCCCCCCCCCCCCCCCCCCCCGTCTGTCGACTCCTCCACCTTGTTATCATTGTGTCGTGTGGAAATAAGTAGAAGGTTCTTAGTAGGCTTCAGTTTGGAGATGTATGAAACGAAGGTAACTGGTGCGCTACCTGTTTTCGCATCTGTGAATAAGAACTTAGAGGAAAATAGCTCTCCATCCTTCGTCTTCTTTTGCTATTCTGGTATGTGTGTTGTGTTACTCTTCAATGTTCCCACCAAAGTTAACTTGTCATCATGGTAAAGCTCCTCGGCTAGGTCCATGGCTGTAACGATAAGTTGTTATATTTCTTCTATTTCCTGCCAGTGGATTCACTAGGCGTCTAACAACTGCCTTTGCACTCCGTTCCTCGGCAGGTCGTTCACCCTTCCCTGCATAGACCTCCATTTTTAGAACATACCGGATGTGTGCATCTGATAACATCCTAATCAATATGCCGTACTTCCCAGGCATGTCTTTCATAAAGACCATAAAATGACATCTTCCTCGAAATAGGGAGTGCATTTCATCGGTCGTTAGATCTGAACTTGGTATGTAGTATTTCACCAACATTTTGTCGAAAGTTTCTCGATGGGGGCAAAACTTATCCTGCTTTCGTCTTTCGGTTCTTGTTACTCCATCATCAGATCTAATCAGGGACGGAAGTTCTCCACATTGAATACGACTCATTGTAGCTATGTAGATATTCTTTCCAAATACTTTCCCCCCATAAGTCCTCAAGAAGCAGTCTAGTGTCATTATTTGTGCCCATACGTGTCAAAATACCAATGAAGGCGTACATTTCTTCTATGGCTGTAAGTTTTAAGCTCTTATTACGAGCTTCTTGGTTTGTATAGTCCAAGATAATCTTAATTATTTCGGGCGTTACAAACTTATTGAAAGATTGACACACTAGAGGTCAAGCCTTCATGAGTCAAACCTTCACTATATTTTGTACTGACCTGCGTACTTGGCTTGTGGGCACAGTAATATATTGGTCATCAGGGGACGAACTTCCTGAACCTGACTCATTTTAATTTTCTTGTGAATCACTTTCGTCACCTTCACTTGCTTCATTTATTATAGCTGACACCTCTTCATCTGTGAGAAACCTCTGATACTGACGAGACATTGTATCAGAACTGCGAGTAATGTACAACTGCTCGAACAACAAAGGAGATTTATTTCAAAACGACAGTGGCAACACAATACAGCGGTACCAGCAGTCAGAGAATGTATTTCTTTCTGCCGCACTGAAAAATATTTTAATGAGGAAAGTTGTCCCTCCGATGTCTAAGGACAGGGGGGGGGGGGGGGGCGGTCTAAAACTGCCACACCGAAATGTATATTAAATAATTCACAAAAATTATAAAATAATGGCCGCACATACTCCAAATATTTTACTACAACTACCTAAATTCTTGCTTCTTCACTCCAGCAAATAGATGTACTACCGAAATGAAACAAATACTGAGCGCAATTTTTGCCCCCCCCCCCCCCCCCCCCCCAATTGGTGCTGAGGTTGACTTTGATTTATATTGCCCGTTTCCTATCGCTTGCGACACTTGTTCTAAATCCAGAGTCCTGTGATACAGGCAATGTTCAGGCAAGTCTGTCACAGTCTGTGGATCACAACTAACTGTTCTCGTAGAACTCTCTTCGAGGCTGTACTAATAGTCCGCTAATACCGTCCACTAATGTTCGTATACTGAGCCGATGTGAGTGGCCGGCGCTGCCATGAGCGGCCCTTATGTTCACTTCGGCTTGAGGGCGCTCCTGTCGTGGTGCGGTCCCGTTCCGCGCACCATCCACCATTGGCCGACGTCGTTTCGCAGCCTTCTCTGGTCTTGCGATCTTCGTCTTTATTCTGGCACTTGTAGTTACGCCAGAACAACAAGTTCTCTTTTAATGTAAGTTTATGTTCTTTTTATGTGTGTCCGTACTTAAACCTACTACGTTATGAATGATTTTAATGAGGAAGACAAGTAACAGATTATTAGATTTGCTTTGCTTTCCTGTTTTTCCTACATTATGTTCTATAGGTAACATTCGCTTTTTAAATATTTTTCAGTGTTTGCATCTCCAGGTTCTAGCTTGCAGTCCTTTGACTTTGAACGCATTTTATTGCTAAGCTTCACAGCCATGTAGAATGGAGTATTTTCAAATAACGTCAGCATTTGCCAAGGAAACGTGTAATCTTGTTTGTGCCTTGTTTCATAAGCATGTGTAAACGAATTTCCTTCAAAAAGATGTCGGTTTTTTAGCTCAAAGAGAAGTGTTTCCCCTATAAACGTACGAGGAATTGTCAATAAGTCAACGCTTCAAAATAAAGGTTTGTGTGATTGTTTGTTGTTTATTCCAGTTATAACTCTGATCTTTTTTGTGTAGGTTGAACACCAGGAGGAGGCTTCCTTTCTAACCACCCCAAAAATTATCCCACATATTACAACTGATATAAAATATGCATGAAACACAAAGTAATTGACTTAGCTGTTATGAAAATTGTTTAGAACCCTCACTGCATAAACAAAACTATTTCACTGCTTCAGTAAGCAAAGCACATCATCAGTCCTTGACAAATTTCTTGGAGTAACCATAAACGAAAACTTAACAGATCCTACAGTGATCAGTTCTCTGTTTTCATAACTTAACTGTGTTTATATTCAACAGTTTGTTTGGTCCTAAAGTGTACAATGTGTCCTTGTTAGGTTTAGTTTCGTAGTATTATTATCTATCCAAGTGTCAAGTTCTTGAAGACTTTGTTTCGTTTTCTGTGCTAATTCTTCAGTGTTTTGTACAGCAGACTACTGCTGTTGAATCATCTTCATACAGAATCGTATCTGAAGTTACTTAACCTGGCATGTAATTTACGCAACATTGAAATAGTAATAAAGTAATGGGCCTAGTATGGACCCTCAGGGCTCACTTGCTTGTATTTCCTTCCAACTAAAGCGAGCTTACTCGCGCTATATACTATATCGCCAGTTAGTGTTTTTGGTGCTCTTTCCAAGGCATTTGATTGTGTTGATCATGACACACTCTTAGAAAAACTATATTTTTATGGAGCTGATGGTTTTACGCACAACTAGTTTGACTTGATTATCACAACCTTTTGCATTCTCTTGGTACAGTATAACTCAGAAAATGTCAGAAGGGTGACAATTTTAGTGGCTGGGGAAAATCATAAACAGAGCCCTCACAGTCCAATTTTGGGTCCACTCCTATTCCACATATGTGAATGACTTTCTGCTGAACATTGTGTTATAATACATCCAGTTAGAGATAAATCAGCTGAAGAGTTAGCAAATATTTCCCAATATTAAGTGGTACTCTGAAAATGGACTGTCCCTAAATTTGAAAACAAAAAAAAAAAAAAAAAAAAAAAAAAACATTCAGTTCTGTACAACAAATAGTCACGCCAATAATTGCAAGTGAAAGAGCGCATATTCGAGAAAGTTTCGCCGTTCTGTATTCAGAAAGGCTTAGAGGGTCTTGCTGGCATTTTAAAATCAGTTAAGCGATTGTGTTCTGAGACTCTGTTGGTAGAAACTTTAAATCACAACAAGTTAAGAACTCGCAGAAAGCTCATTGCCTTGGGGAATCTTCCATCGAAATTGAGCTGCACACCACCTTAAATTGTAGTAAAGGTGTTGTGATGTGTAGGAATCTGGTGGACATTACCAAGGAGGAACTGAAAGAAGAGTGGACTGCAGAAAGTTTAGTCGACAGAAAAACATCATGAAGAGTGTGGATTGGGATCTTGTAAAATCCATCTCTCTTATCCTGGTGTTCAGTACCACGAAATTTCTCGAGCATGTCAAAACTGCACGCTTAACAAAAGAAAACATGCCTTATGTCTCCAATCCAGTGTGCGAATTCAAATGCCAGCACTCTGAATGTCAGGTAGAGGCCACTTACGGCAAATGCGGTAAGCCCAGACATGGAGTGAACTGCTCTGGGGCTCACCCTGTCCAGAGTCAGGACTGCAGTGTACCTCTAGAAGAGCAGGAAGTACAGGACATTAAGATTACAAAGTATATCCCATATGGTGAGGCCAAAAAGATGTATGAGAACCAAAGGAAAGGTGGTAGCATGGCTTTAAACAGCCAGTCCAGGAATCCAATGGCACTACACAAATTAAGATTGGTAGTGTCGTCACTAGTACCTGTGTTTGTCAATGCACTTACGCTGCTGCAGCTATTTCGACACATGGACCTCCCCACAGTATTTTAGAAAAGTCCATGGTGGTCAATGTTGCAGTGCTCCCTGACCCACCAAAGATTCAATGATTCAATGTGGTACACCATCCACTGCTGCCACTAACAAAACCGCAGTTGTGGCTCAGAAGCCTACCCAGGGCAAAAAGCTGGAGGCAAATAGTCCACCAATGTCGGAGTCTGGAAGTAAGCAGTCCACTGACGTGGATATCATCCGTTCTGAGGTCGGTCTCTCTCTCTCTCTCTCTCTCTCTCTCTCTCTCTCTCTCTCTCTCTCTCTCTCTCCCCCCCTTGCATCTTTTTAGAAGCAATGGACCTATGGACCTTGATATTGGATGGTAAGTATCTCGCCCGAAGACAGAGCTTCTACCCACTGCAAGCTCCCCTCCCCAGCAGAAAGTGAGAATGAAATTTCTATCCCATGATAGATGGCTCCCATACAGTGGAACACTTTGTTCTAAACACTAGTGGAGCAACTGAAAATGCTAGCACAGGAGCGCCCTCTGTGTGTGTGTGTGTGTGTGTGTGTGTGTGTGTGTGTGTGTGTGTGTGTGCAAGAAACGCATTTTAAAGAGTCTGTTATAGAGCATATAGCTCCATACGAAAGGGACAACAAAGATGACTTGACCAGGTTAAAAGGACCAAGGGAGGAATGTCTTTCTCTGTCAATAATGCACACCACTCTGCTGCTCTCAACCGAGCTAATGACCTGCAAGTCGTTGCATTTAAGGTTCATGAATGTCAGAGGGTCGCTGATTGTTCGCTATATTTACCTCTGCACCTTGTGACTGAGGCTCTAAAAGGTCCTGTAGAACGGTCCCCTGACCATTTCTTCTACTGGGAGACGTCAGTACCCATCATACACTGTGGATTCGACTTCTACTTGCCCTCAGGATTGGGTTTCGGAGAGCCTCATGACGTCTCATGAGCTGTGAATTTCCAGCACAGGGCCAACTGTTTTCTCTGGCAGCCAGGATCCAAAACTCTGTCGGTACCGTGCCTCCATGGTAAGGAGTGAGTTCTGCAACTGCCCATTCTGCATGTGGGAGCTGGGTTCAGCACTGTCTGTGGCTCACGATACTGTGTCCAGTCGCAATCAAATCAGATACAGCATGCTGCGGAAATTGGAGTCAGTGTCAAAGGAACAATGATTTGATTTGATATGGTAGACATACAACTCTTGTAGGGAGGCAGTTTTGATATTTCTGAAACCAGGAATGGACTGAACTTGCCCCTGTAGTTATCAGAGCATCGCCTTAACCAGCTGTGTAGGAAGTCCGGCTGGAGGTGGCTATTCAACAGGCTTTCCTACGTAACTAACGCTGCATAGGTATATTTCTTGACACCAGTAATGTGTATATCACTACTTTGCGTCATAGTATTCTAAGGCAGGTCCATCAGTGGGGCTTTGTGACCATCTCCACTTCTTCATTCGCTCCTTCCTATCAAAGCAGTATAAAGTAGGTGACGTGCGGTCAGATAGTTTCAAGCAGCAGAATGGTGTTCCTCGGGGCAGTGTTTTACGTGTTGCTCTCTTTGCCGTAGCCATAAACAGTATCACGTGTATGGTAACAAATCCCATATAACGTTCCCTATTAGTGGACGATTTTGTAGCATTGTGTTCCTCCTCCAGTACTGCAACAACTCCTCAGTTGCGACTTACAGTAAAAAGACTGGTAGCCTGGGCTCCAGAGAATGGTTTTACATTTTTTGCAGAGAAGTGGGAATGTCTTCAACATAAGCAATTCACATAAATTAAGAATACTATGAGAACGATTAAAATGAACACCGTATTCCCTTTTAAAGACTCTGGAGTCAAAAATTAGGCACAAAAACTTCACAAACTGTCCTGTTACTGTACCCAGAGGACCTGAAGGCGAGGTCCCAGAAGGCGCTGAACATTTTGAAGTGTCTTAGCCACAGGTCTTGGGGAGTGGACAGAGTGCATCTGATCCAGCTTAACAGGGCTTTCGTGCAATCACGGCTGGACTGTGGGTCCACAGTTTACGGGTCAGTGAAGTCTTTGTACACTGAGGGGATCAGGCTGGCCACGGGGGCTTACAGGACCAGCCCCATACCCAGTCTGTGTGCTGAGGCTGGAGAAATGCCGTGGCAGCTTCCAACGGTGTGTCAGTCATGTCGGTTCCTCACTTGCCCAGCGTACCGTACTGTTGCTCGTCCAGCTACGGCGAGCCTCTTTACCAACGTGCGCCGGTAACAAGGCCGTTTGGGATGTGCAAAGTGTGTGTTGGAGTCTCTAGTGTGGGACAAGTGTGGGCTGAAACCTAGGTTTTAACCAACTGTCACCCTGGTTATTGCATATGCCCAGAGTAATTTCAGATTTAGTGCAGTACAGGAGAGACTGCTCTTCAGGTTCTTTTTTTTTTTTTCGACATTTCAAACGAGCATCTGAACTATGTAGCTCTATTCACGGATGTATCTAAACAGACGGACTCTATCGGTTGCTCTACCGTTTTCACAGATCTTGTTCTCAAGATCTGTTTGCCTCCGGAGTTCACTGTAAAGATAAGTAAGCCGAGCACACACGGATGGGGGATTACGCTAGAGACGATATGCGTCGCAAATGCAGAAATCCGCTGAGATAAGCGACTTTGGCAAAGGGCAGATTATTATTACGCAGAGCCTGTGACGAGTATCTCGAATGTTCACGAGAGCATCTACAGAAAGTGTTAAGAGGGCAGTGAAACTCCACTGTGCACGAAGTGGCTGGACACCTGCGACTCTTCACAGAACGTGCGGTCTGGAGTCTTGTCTACTCTGTAAAGTGCCGCAGATGGCAATCTGAGGAGCCTCTGCGAGAGAGCACAGTGCCGGTGGACGCACACACGTTTCGGAGCAAACCATTCGGCGCACATTGTTGAACGAGGGGCTCTGCGTATTCAAATGTTGGCCCAACGAAAACGTCAATTACGATTGTAATTCACTCGAGATCATAGAGACTCGACCGAGTATCACTGGAAGTGTGTCGGCTTGTTGGATGAATCACGTTTTCGCTACACCAGGTTGATGGTCGTCTTCAGAATCGCAGTCGTCCAGAGCGACGACTGCGTGAAACTTGAACCGCGCCACTGACGCAGGCTGGTGGGAGCAGCATTATGCTACGATACGCATTCTCCCGCGCTTCTATGGGACCCGTGGTAGTAATCGAAGACAAGCAGACAATTGCGAACCACCTGCATCCCCCTCACGCCCGATATCTTCACTCACGATAATTTCATCGTTCAGCAGTACAATTGTCAGTGTTTCAAAGCCGAAATCGTGCTACAGTGGTTCGAGGAGAACGATAGTGAAATAACGTTAATGTCTTGTCCACCAAATGCGCCTGATGTGAATTGGCCGATTCCCATCTGCGACGCTATCGAGTGCCATCACCGCATGCACGAACCAGCGGCCAGTTATATACGGGAACTACGTGACTCGTCCTTTTTAGGATACATTCAAACATGGACATGTGACTGTTTTCATACATGAAGTGCTGTGTGGTACGTCAGTGCGATACACTTGCGTTGCTTGCAGTTTCTATTCTTCTCATCGTGACTATTGATTACTACAACCATTTCATTTAAGTATACGTTTTCTGTGAATTACATTGCATTTTGAGTGAAGACGTCTGTCTGTATGTCGGATTTCAGTTAAGTTCCTGCAGCGCCAAAAACATGCAGATGTAACACCTAGTTTCAAAACTCGAAGTGCTTCGTTTGATCCTACCTTCCTGCGCTACACTTAGGGTTAATCCGCACCCTGTATATACAGGGTGGTCCATAGATAGTGACCGGGCCAAATAGCTCACGAAATAAGCATCAAACGAAAAAAATACAAAGAACGAAACTCGTCTAGCTAGATGTCGCTGCCATAGGTCAAACGGATATCAATTGCGGTTTTTAAATAGGAACCCCATTTTTTATTACATATTTGTGAGTACGTAAAGAAATATGAAAGTTTTAGTGGGCCACTTTCTTCGCTTTGTGATAGATGGCGTTGTAATAGTCACTAACGTGTAAGTACATGGTATCACATAACACTCCGCCATGGCGGACGGTATTTGCTTCGTGATACATTACCCGTGTTAAAATGGACCGTTTGCCAATTGCGGAAAAGGTCTATATCGTGTTGATGTATGGCTATTGTGATCTAAATGCCCAACGGGCGTGTGCTGTGTATGCTGCTCGGTATCCTGGACATCATCCAACTGTCCGGACATTTCGCCGGATAGTTACGTTATTTAAGGAAACAGGAAGTGTTCAGCCACATGTGAAACGTCAACCACGACCTGCAACAAATGATGATGCCCAAGTAGGTGTTTTAGCTGCTGTCGCGGCTAATCCGCACATCAGTAGCAGACAAATTGCGCGAGAATCCGCAATCTCAAAAACGTCGGTTTTGAGAATGTTACATTGACATCGATTGTACCCGTACCATATGTCTATGCACCAGGAATTGCATGGCCGACGTCGTGTACAGTTCTGCCACTGGGCAGAAGAGAAATTACGGGACGTTGACAGATTTCTTGCACGCTTTCTATTTAGCAGCGAAGCATCATTCACCAACAGCGATAACGTAAACCGGCATAATATGCGGTATTGGGCAACGGAAAATCCACGATGGCTGCGACAAGTGGAACATCAGCAACCTTGGTGGGTTAATGTATGGTGCGGCATTATGGGAGGAAGGATAATTGTCCCCCATTTTATCCATGGCAATCTAAATGGTGCAATGTATGCTGATTTCCTAGGTAATGTTCTACCGATGTTGCTACAAAATGTTTCACTGCATGACAGAATGACGATGTACTTCCAACATGATGGATGTCCGGCACATAGCTCGCGTGCGGTTCAAGCGGTATTGAATAGCATATTTCATGACAGATGGATTGGTCATCGAAGCACCATACCATGGCCCGGACGTTCACCGGATCTGATGTCCCCGGATGTCTTTCTGTGGGGAAAGTTGAAGTATATTTGCTATCATAATTGACGGACAACGCCTGACAACATGCGTCAGCGCATTGTCAATGCATTTGTGAACATTACGGAAGGCCAGAGGTTGACGGACATCATTTTGAGCATTTATTGCAATGATGTGGTATTTACAGATAATCACGCTGTAACAGCATGCGTTCTCAGAAATAATAAGATCGTAAAGGTACATGGATCACATTGGAACAACCGAAATGAAATGTTCAAACGTACCTACGTTCTGTATTTTCATTTTAAAAAACCTACCTGTTACCAACGGTTCGTCTAAAATTGTGAGCCAATGTTTGTGACTATTACAGCGCCATCTATCACAAAACAAAAAAAGGGGTTCAACTAAAACATTCATATATCTCCACATACTACACGAATATGTAATAAAAAATGGGGGTTCCTATTTTTAAAAAACGCAGTTGATATCCGTTTGACCTATGGCAGCGCCATCTGGCGGTCCAACCGTAGCGCCATCTGGTTTCCCCCTTCAAGCTACACGAGTTTCGTTCTTTGTAGTTTTTTCGTCTGACGCTTATTTTGTGTGATATTTGGCCCGGTCACGATCAGTGGACCACCGTGGGATACCTCCTAATATCGTGTCGGACCTCCAGTGCAGCAACTTTAACGTGGCACGGGCTCAACACGTCGTTGGAAGTGCCCTGTAGAAATATTGAGCCGCGCTGCCTCTGTAGCCGTGCGTAATCGCGAAAATGTTTCCGGTGTGGGATTTCTGCACGAACCGAGCTCTCGATGATGTCCCCTAAATGTTCGATGGGATTCATGTAGGGCGATCTGGGTGGGCAAAACATTCGCTGTAACCGCCCACAATACTCTTGAAATCAGTATCGATTAGCTGCGGCCCGGTGAAATGGCGCACTGTAATCCGTAAAAATTCCATCAATGTGTGGGAAAATGAAGTCCACGAATGGCTGCAAATGGTTTCAAAGTAGACGAACATAACCAGAACCCTGTCTGTTCCGTGTAAACAAAGGCCACGACATTTTGGAACCATCACCAGCTTGCACACTGCCTTGTTGACAACTTCAGTCCACGGCTTCGAGGGGTCTGCGCCAAACGCGAACCGTACCATCACCTCTTTACAGCTGAAATCGGGAATCATTTGACGAGGGCACTGTTTTCCAGTCCTCAAACGTCCAACCGATACGGTCACGAGCCCAGGAGACGCGCTACACGCGATGTCGAGCTGTTGGCAAGGGCACACGCATCGGTGGTCAGCTGCCGTAGCCCGTGAACGCCAAATTTTGCCCCACTGCCCTAACTGTTGTTGCTTGTCTGCTTCGACTGACAACTTGCGCAAACGCTGCTGCTGTCGGTCGTTAAGTGAAGACCGTCGAACCCTGCTTTGGCCACAGTGAGAGGTAATGCCTGAAATTTGGGACTCTCGACTCACTCTCGACGATGTGGACCTTGCAGTACTGAATTCTCTTAAGATTTCCGGAACGGAATGTCCCATGCATCTAGCCCTAACTACCATTCCGCATTCAATGTCTGTTAGTTCCAGCCATGCGACCATAATCACGTCGAAGACCGTTCCACCGAATCACCCGAGTACAGATGATAGCTGCACCAGTGCACGAACCATTTATACTTTGTGTGCGTGATGTTACCGCCACCTGTATGTGTGCGTGTCGCTATCCCAGGACTCCCGTCACCTCGGTCTATAATATGAAGAAGAGTAACCATATTGGCTCCACTACGAAGAAAAGCATTTCGTATTGCCCCAACACCCAGAAAGATCACTCCTTCTAAAGATCACTCCTTCCAAAGATTACTCCTTCTACGGTTGTGAAAGAGATCATAAAAAATTTTACTAATCTCAGACGTTCAATGAATTTGACAAAATGTGTCGTGAATTGTTCATAAGCAAAAGTAATCGATTCGAATTTGGACGATTTACACGTGCTCTGTCAGATAGTTCAAACAACAAATCGGGCTCGATTGATTATATTTTACCTCTGTCCAGTGTTTCCCAGAATGTGTGCACTGAAAATAATTCACAAGACGTGCCCACAAACACTCTAGTCAAGAAGCAGTAATGCAATTTCCTGCACATCGGTATCAGATTCGCTGAACTCTGATTATCGCTTGCTTGAGATACGTAGTTGGTTAGTGGATGAACAAATAAATGTGATGAAGCTATTCACTTAATAGTACTGGAGTGGCGCCACGGCGTAACGCGAAGCACTGTACTGTCACCTTGAACGTGGGCCTCACTGCGATGGAAAATCTGCAAGTCAGGATCGACGTGTCGCCCTGCAGTCTCCACGCTCATAGGATGGAGGGCAGATCAGCAGCACACAATGTGTGTGTGTGTGTGTGTGTGTGTGTGTGTGTGTGTGTGTGTGTGATTCCACCCGGTGGCGGTACCGCACTTGACTGCCGTTGTGCGGCCGCCTAAGAGACGCGGAATCTATTGTTGAGAGGAATTTCAGTGCAATCCATCAGATCTATACTCCTGCATTGATCTCTAATGCGGGCTACAATGGCGTTGGCGGGAACTGCGTATTTAGAGAGGTAAGCAGAAAACTTTCTGTCGATTCCTTGTGTACTACCTAAGGATTTCACCTGTAACTAGTCAAAGGAGTAAATACATTAGTAAAAACGTGTGGTTCCTGAAGAGGGGCAGCAGCCTTTTCAGTAGTTGCAGGGGCAACCGCCTGGATGATTGACTGATCTGGCCCTGTAACACTAACCAAAACGGTCAGTGTAAGAGCGAATACTGTATGTAAAATAAAACAAGGCTTGAATAAATTTCCGGCCATGACGGCGAGGGACGTTTTGGGTGTGCATTGGCTTCGAAAAGAAGACATGGCTTCCTAAGCGTCGATGCGTGGTCGGCTCCGGGCGGGCGCAACGGAGTGGCTGTCCCAGCAGCAGCAGCAGCAGCAGCACGTGCCGGGCGAGCCGGTGCCGTAAGCTGGACAGCAGCGCAGGTACCTGAGTAGTATTATCTGTGTTGTTAGTTCGGTCGTCCCGGAGCTGGAAATTGTACAGTTGTCGCAGTGTGAATTACCTTCGCGAGGCCGGGTCGACAGACGATACGTAGACTATAAGTCAAAGTTGCTCATTACATGACTAGGATTAGTGATTTCTTAGGAGTTGTTAGGGATGGCACGGTTGTGGAGCAAAGTGAGTTGGAGAAGAGGTGGGCAGGTAAATTCCAAGAACGATTGCATATCGAAGTCACGGGGTCTAAACGATACATATCGAACGCGCGATTATAAATCGATTATGCGACCCTGGTGGCGGGCGTTATGAGTGTGCTTGCAGTGGTCACTACAGCAACAACAAAAGAAGAGCGTTACAAAAGTACTTGTAATTACAAGGGAGACGACTTACCTTACTCATGGTCGGTGTAGTCGTTATGTGACAGTCCATGTGATGTGTACGCTACAGGGACAATTTTCTTTTTGCCATATCCAGGGTAAACTCTGCCAATATCATGCAAGAATATCGGCCGAGTGTCACATGCGTTAACTTTTCCCTGCAACGCAAGTTGTGGAAATAGAGGTACTGAAACAAGTACAGTTCGTCTCTTTGTCCTGGACGCCCTTCTCTTTTAATGGAAGACTTCACAGATTTCCATAGCTGCTCGATGTTCTGCGTGTGCACTCTGGGGTCATCCGAAGACAGGAACTCTGCAGAGTGGTTCACGAACTCGTGGTCCAATCCTTCAGCTTTAAGAGTCTTGTTGGACTGAAACCTGTCTGTAATGACTTCAGTACCAGGCAGTATGAAGTGCTTTATCAGACCCACTAAAGTGGCCTTGTCTCTGGACAATATTCTCACAATGAAACATTTCCGGGACACTCTTCCTATTGCACCGAATACAAAAATATGATCGATTTCACTCTTTGAAGGTCATCCTCTGTGGTTCTTCCTTCTAGCCATATGAGATTCGTCCACTTCCACAACTTTGCGCGGTCCACCAAATGGTACACTGCCGTTTGTAACTACCACGTAACACACTTCTCTGCAAAACCCGAAATAGTCACACACAGTATTAGCAGATAAGTCAGTTTCCGATGCTGTTGCTTGCGAGGTGTAGTGTCGAATCCAGCAAGATCGAAGAATTACGCTGGTCTGGATGGATAATTTGGAAGAGTCAAACCACGTATTCTTCCTGATACTCGTTCGTTTTCCGCACTGTCTGCAATGAAATCGTAACGGTATTTCAGCTTCGAAACTCCTCTTACGAAGTTTTACACACTTCGCAAAACCACAGTCTACACAGGCCCTGCTTTCCTTCTCCGGTAGTACTCCATATATGCGACAAAAAGTCAATATGCGACAAAAAGTCAAACAATTGTCTACGCTGGATAAGCATGGAATTATATTTTTCCATGTGAGAGAATACGCCGAAGAAACGTCAAGAACACCAGACATCACACTCACTATCGACAGGAATCGTCCGGGTTTCCCAAGCAAATCACAAATAATTCACCGACGTGTGTAATTTAGAACATCTAAAGGTACGACCGAAACTGATAAAAATGACGATCACAAATAATTGATCATAACGCCCGCCACCAGAGTCTCGTGAACGATTTACAATCGCACGTTCGATATGTATCGTTTAGACCTCGTGACTTAGATAGGCAATCATTCTTGGAAATTACCGGTGGGCCCATCAATGTTTTCAATGCTAGTGTCGTGCTGACTGAAACAACGTCGTTGAAGATGATGTGATGCAAGATACATAAGGGGAGTTATCAGCAAGGTAGCTATAGAGTTACAGACACAGCTTTCTGGGATTCCTCACTCCCGAACGGCAACATTTTATTATAAGTATTTCTCTAGTGATTGCATATCTGATATGGTCTAATGTCTTTGTGATGTCTTTGTGATGTGTTGTGGTTGTCTAAACAAAAGAATGTTTAACTGTAAAATTTCTATGGCCCGCGATTTAATGTATCCACGTACTAAGAGTAGTTGGGCAAGTAGGATAGTGACGGATGTGGTGAAGGGGAGTCGTTGAAAGACACCCACCAGCTGTTACGTTACACCTGCGCATGCTGTGAGAAACGTGACTGAGTCACGTTACGGACGCGAGCAGTCAACCAGGTCCGCGCCGCTGCGCCGCACTTTGTATACACAGGACACGGCGAGCGAGGTGGTTGCTCGTATTATGGAAAGCACTGAACCAGACGATAGAACGGGGGTGACGTTCGTGCGACTACCTTGTAAGCTCAGTGACTCGCGAAATTAGCGAGCGGTATTGAGGGACTACGGTAAGTGGAGCAGTGCAGAGAAAATGAATCTCCAGGGAGTACAGTTCATGACAAAGGGACACAAGTCTTACGGGTGTTGGTTTTGACGTGATGTGAAGGGACATTAATCACAGGTATCCAGACGCCGCGGCGATCCAGACGCCGCGGCGAACCAGACGCCGCGGCGAACCAGACGCCGCGGCGAACCAGACGCCGCGGCGAACCAGACGCCGCGGCGAACCAGACGCCGCGGCGAACCAGACGCCGCGGCGAACCAGACGCCGCGGCGAACCAGACGCCGCGGCGAACCAGACGCCGCGGCGAACCAGACGCCGCGGCGAACCAGACGCCGCGGCGAACCAGACGCCGCGGCGAACCAGACGCCGCGGCGAACCAGACGCCGCGGCGAACCAGACGCCGCGGCGAACCAGACGCCGCGGCGAACCAGACGCCGCGGCGAACCAGACGCCGCGGCGAACCAGACGCCGCGGCGAACCAGACGCCGCGGCGAACCAGACGCCGCGGCGAACCAGACGCCGCGGCGAACCAGACGCCGCGGCGAACCAGACGCCGCGGCGAACCAGACGCCGCGGCGAACCAGACGCCGCGGCGAACCAGACGCCGCGGCGAACCAGACGCCGCGGCGAACCAGACGCCGCGGCGAACCAGACGCCGCGGCGAACCAGACGCCGCGGCGAACCAGACGCCGCGGCGAACCAGACGCCGCGGCGAACCAGACGCCGCGGCGAACCAGACGCCGCGGCGAACCAGAGGCGTCGGTGCAGACACACCCTAGAGAGGCTCCACACCCCACCGCAGCCAGGGCATTCGTGCGCCGCTCAGCCCAGTATACAGTCGTCGCTTACGACGACAGCATCGTCTTGCGTCGGATCCAGCAGCACGAGCTGTATTACAGCCCGGAAGTGTACTGAAATTGACAGTCACCTGTACACAGAGATTTTCACTGTGTCCTGTCTCAAGCGAAGAGTCAGTGCTCAGCGACAGTAACAAGGTGATATTCCTATGGACAAGGCCTGAAATACTTAAATTTCGTATGTGTTGTATTATCCACTCGAACTCTTCCAGAAGTAAACCTACGACTAAATACGGTGCTGACGAGTGTTATTTCGTCTGTCACTACATGTACAGAAACAGTTAATATTAGATGCTGGTTTGAGCGGAGGGAGGTGTGCCCCCGTTGCCGAGAGTGGATATATGGAAATCAGCCGTGAGACCGGACTAACAGCCCGCACACCCTCTCCGAAGTCCCCAAAATCGTGGGGGGAGCTTACCGTTCTGCTGGCGCCCCAAAACATAATTTATCCGGACACCTGTAGCTTCTTGTCATGTTTGTTGAACTGTTTTGGAAATACTGTGCAAATGTCTGCGCCGCTGAACCGGCTGTGACGGAAATCCCGTTGTGTGGGCCCAAGATTATGAGGTCGTATTTCAGCAGTTACAAGACGCATTGTTAAGTGGTCGCCGTTTGATTCAGTTTCATCCTACTAAGAAGTGGGTGCATCTTGGTACGGGATTGGAGTTGTGCCCTCCCACACAATGGATCCGTCTGTCGAAACCATTGATTTTGGCTCGAAAACTCTCAACAAAGCGGAGTGCAATTACAATCTGAATAAGAGTCACTCGACATTATCTATGATGTTCTCAAGTTCCACCAATGCTTGTATGTTCAGAAGTTCTATCTGATTATAGATCACCTACCTTTAATGTTTTGTTCAGTACTTCCAGGTCTGTCACAAAACAGATAGCGCAAAATTTGGTACTGTGGACACTGTTACTGTCAATTATGAATACAAGTTGTTGTACAGGCCCACTGCATAACATTCGAATGCTGATTCCTTGTCTCGGTTACAGGTTAGTACCGACACTGGGTTTGAGGTATAGTGTTATCACACTGATACTCAAGATTAGGAAATTCTTCAATTTTTTCCACTTGACTTTAGGGGTATTGCTGGACTAACAGTTGCAGACATAGCTCTTCAGTTAGTTTTCCAGTAAGTATAACATTGTGATCACATAGACTGAAAGAAATTCCCCATCCAATGGCGCGCCACTACTTTTTGCATTGTCACTCGGTATTCGTGCGGTCAGGTGTTCTGCTGCTGCACACAGAGAATGAGGATGCACAGGTTGTGATTCCTCACTCCCTCCAGTGGCGAGTTGTCACTGTTGCATCAAAGTGATTGGAAGGTTGTTCGCACACAGTAACTTGCCCACCGTGATTGTACTAGGCAGGTTATTGACACCCAAATTCAGGAAGTTATGTCTCGCTGTAGCGTGTGTGTGTGTGTGTGTGTGTGTGTGTGTGTGTGTGTGTGTGTGTGTGTGTGTGTGAGCGCGCGTTGCGACAGTGGCGACGTGTCCACAGTGATTTCTCGAACAGTGAACCGTTGTTGGTGACAGACGCATACACTAAATTCCCTAGCGTTGTCACCATGTCGTCCACACCGAAGTTCTTTCTGAGGTACTTGTCTCTGACAACCGAACGCAGTTCACGGTTGCCAGTTTTCAACAGTTCTGTGCTGCTAACGGCATCCACCACGTAACTATTGCTGCTTTTCACTATCAGTCTAATGGTGAAGCTGAATGGTTCTTTGGAAGGCATAAAAGTCACACGGAGGAACTCCGGTCCTGCCACCTATTGGAGTGAGTGTTAAAGGTTTTTCTTTGCGAAATGAGGGGAAATCGCCGGCGTATTTATTACACTATCACCACCATACTTTTTTAGCATCTCCTGTGACCAGTGTGGAAACATTTCGTTCCACCAGTCAGATGAAGTCGAGCCACAGGACGAGTTTTTGGAAAGAAACAGAGTCGGTAGCACAGTGTCATTAAACAATATTCTGGGGATGGCCCGAGACTCGTGTGAAGTTCCTCTGGGCCGCACCAGCATCTGCAAAACTAGATGCGGATCCCGTACGTCAGAGGTTCCACCGTAAAATAATGGCCAGCAGACGCAGCTCGCCGCTGAAGTCCGCAACTGCAGTCGTCTCCGCCTTTCCACCAGTCGCCGTTCAGGACGGTGGAGGTCGAGGCGGAGAGGCGGACGGCGGGCCACCTCTGTCGCCCGTCCTGAAGCCCGAGCCGATCTCTGCAGAGGCGCCATCCCCAGACAGCCATCACGGCACCTCCTGCAGACAGCCCGACCGCCAGCATCAGGGGGAGGGGGGGGGGGTGCACGCTGTGCCCGGTTTTTCGGCTGCTGTCCCCAGTCACTCGCGGGTAGTTACCGGGGTGCTGTCATCGTCTCATTACACTTATTGCCTTCTCAACTACACTCCTGGAAATTGAAATAAGAACACCGTGAATTCACTGTCCCAGGAAGGGGAAACTTTATTGACACATTCCTGGGGTCAGATACATCACATGATCATACTGACAGAACCACAGGCACATAGACACAGGCAACAGAGCATGCACAATGTCGGCACTAGTACAGTGTATATCCACCTTTCGCAGCAATGCAGGCTGCTATTCTCCCATGCAGACGATCGTAGAGATGCTGGATGTAGTCCTGTGGAACGGCTTGCCATGCCATTTCCACCTGGCGCCTCAGTTGGACCAGCGTTCGCGCTGGACGTGCAGACCGCGTGAGACGACGCTTCATCCAGTCCCAAACATGCTCAATGGGGGACGGATCCGGAGATCTTGCTGGCCAGGGTAGTTGACTTACACCTTCTAGAGCACGTTGGGTGGCACGGGATACATGCGGACGTGCATTGTCCTGTTGGAACAGCACGTTCCCTTGCCGGTCTAGGAATGGTAGAACGATGGGTTCGATGACGGTTTGGATGTACCGTGCACTATTCAGTGTCCCCTCGACGATCACCAGTGGTGTACGGCCAGTGTAGGAGATCGCTCCCCACACCATGATGCCGGGTGTTGGCCCTGTGTGCCTCGGTCGTATGCAGTCCTGATTGTGGCGCTCACCTGCACGGCGCCAAACACGCATACGACCATCATTGCCACCAAGGCAGAAGTGACTCTCATCGCTGAAGATGACACGTCTCCATTCGTCCCTCCATTCACGCCTGTCGCGACACCACTGGAGGCGGGCTGCACGATGTTGGGGCGTGAGTGGAAGACGGCCTAACGGTGTGGGGGACCGTAGCCCAGCTTCATGGAGACAGTTGCGAATGGTCCTCGCCGATACCCCAGGAGCAACAGTGTCCCTAATTTGCTGGGAAGTGGCGGTACGGTCCCCTACGGCACTGCGTAGGATCCTACGGTCTTGGCGTGCATCCGTGCGTCGGTGCGGTCCGGTCCGAGGTCGACGGGCACGTGCACCTTCCGCCGACCACTGGCGACAACATCGATGTACTGTGGACACCTCACGCCCCACGTGTTGAGCAATTCGGCGGTACGTCCACCCGGCCTCCCGCATGCCCACTATACGCCCTCGCTCAAAGTCCGTCAACTGCACGTACGGTTCACGTCCACGCTGTCGCGGCATGCTACCAGTGTTAAAGACTGCGATGGAGCTCCGTATGCCACGGCAAACTGGCTGACACTGACGGCGGCGGTGCACAAATGCTGCGCAGCTAGCGCCATTCGACGGCCAACACCGCGGTTCCTGGTGTGTCCGCTGTGCCGTGGGTGTGATCATTGCTTGTACAGCCCTCTCACAGTGTCCGGATCAAGTATGGTGTGTCTGACACACCGGTGTCAATGTGTTCTTTTTTCCATTTCCAGGAGTGTATATTCGAATTCGGGCATCCACCCCGCCATTCAAGTGACACAGCACTACAGGACGGTGGTGCACAGGTCTGTGGGGCAGGAGTGTACTGCGGGACCAAGTTCTTTGGCTGACACCGAAGTTGGTACGCCGCGGCGATCCAGACGCCGCGGCGATCCAGACGCCGCGGCGATCCAGACGCCGCGGCGATCCAGACGCCGCGGCGATCCAGACGCCGCGGCGATCCAGACGCCGCGGCGATCCAGACGCCGCGGCGATCCAGACGCCGCGGCGATCCAGACGCCGCGGCGATCCAGACGCCGCGGCGATCCAGACGCCGCGGCGATCCAGACGCCGCGGCGATCCAGACGCCGCGGCGATCCAGACGCCGCGGCGATCCAGACGCCGCGGCGATCCAGACGCCGCGGCGATCCAGACGCCGCGGCGATCCAGACGCCGCGGCGATCCAGACGCCGCGGCGATCCAGACGCCGCGGCGAACCAGACGCCGCGGCGAACCAGACGCCGCGGCGAACCAGACGCAGCAGAGAACCAGAGGCGTCGGTGCAGACACACCCTAGAGAGGCTCCACACCCCACCGCAGCCAGGGCATTCGTGCGCCGCTCAGCCCAGTATACAGTCGTCGCTTACGACGACAGCATCGTCTTGCGTCGGATCCAGCAGCACGAGCTGTATTACAGCCCGGAAGTGTACTGAAATTGACAGTCACCTGTACACAGAGATTTTCACTGTGTCCTGTCTCAAGCGAAGAGTCAGTGCTCAGCGACAGTAACAAGGTGATATTCCTATGGACAAGGCCTGAAATACTTAAATTTCGTATGTGTTGTATTATCCACTCGAACTCTTCCAGAAGTAAACCTACGACTAAATACGGTGCTGACGAGTGTTATTTCGTCTGTCACTACATGTACAGAAACAGTTAATATTAGATGCTGGTTTGAGCGGAGGGAGGTGTGCCCCCGTTGCCGAGAGTGGATATATGGAAATCAGCCGTGAGACCGGACTAACAGCCCGCACACCCTCTCCGAAGTCCCCAAAATCGTGGGGGGAGCTTACCGTTCTGCTGGCGCCCCAAAACATAATTTATCCGGACACCTGTAGCTTCTTGTCATGTTTGTTGAACTGTTTTGGAAATACTGTGCAAATGTCTGCGCCGCTGAACCGGCTGTGACGGAAATCCCGTTGTGTGGGCCCAAGATCACAGGTAAGACTGAATAAGCAGAACGAGTATTTAGGACTGTGCATTTATGGTATAAGTATTAAAGTTCTTCGTTGACTTTTTCTTAATACTCTTCAAGCTAGTGGTAGCAAGTACTTGATATAAACTTTCTACATCTGGTAAATGACCAGCAGGCATACAGTGCTTGACAACAACATATGAGCGGTGTTTTGGTTCTCAATTGTTTCAGGAGCCAATGAAATATACCCAGACCTGAAGCACTTTCTACAGTAGTGTTTGAAATTGGGACAAACCCAGGTGAGGAGTTGATCACAAAATATTGGTTGGACTGCACGTAGAGTGATGTGAGGCATACTTACAATTACCAGTCAGTCTTCGAAAAGAATGTGTCCTGTCTCAGTCTATCCATAAATTTCTCCGGTTTGTGGGCTTATTAAAAGCAGCACATGGGCGTAAACTTCCTTAAGGCTTTTTTTTATCTAATAATCTGAGCAGCCTCCTTAGATTGTTTGCAGATGACGCTGTAATTTACCGTCTAGTAAAATCATCAGACGATCAATTCCAAATACAAAATGATCTAGAGAGAATTTCTGTATGGTGCGAAAAGCGGCAACTGGCACTAAACAAAGGAAAGTGCGAGGTCATCCACATGGGTAGTAAGAGAAGTCCGACAAAATTTGGGTACACGATACATCGCACAAACAAAAGGGCTGTCAATTCGACTAAATACCTAGGCATTACTATTATGAGCAACTTAAATTGGAAGGACCACATAGATAACACAGTGGGGAAGGCGAAACAAAGACTGCGCTTTGTTGGCAGAACACTTAGAAGATGCGACAAACCCACTAAAGAGACAGCCTACATTACACTTGACCGTCCTCTGCTGGAATATTGCTGCGCGGTATGGGATCCTTACCAGGTAGGATTGACGGAGGACATCGAAGAAGTGCAAAGAAGGGCAGCTCGTTTCGTGTTACCGCGCAATAGGGGTGAGAGTCTCACTGATATGGTGCGCGAGTTGGGGTGGCAGTCACTGAAATAAAGGCGGTTTCCCTTGCGGCGAGATCTATTTACGAAATTTCAATCACCAACTTTCTCTTCCGAATGCGAAAATATTTTGTTGACTCTCACCTACGTAGGGGGAAATGATAATAAAATAAGAGAAATCGGAGCTCTAACGGAAAGATTTAGCTGTTCCTTTTTCCCACGCGCCATTCGAGAGTGGAATGGTAGAGTAGTAGTATGAAAATGGTTCGATGAACACTCTGCCAGTCACTTAAGTGTGAATTGCAGAGTGACCATATAGATGTTTAATACCAGCAAGGGTGATAGCCACCGAGGTCCTGAAATGGGTTGTACCATTCCAGTCACTCTCCATCGCTGTAGTTCGTGAGCAACCTGCTCATACATAGCCTGGGGGAGAGGCCCAAGTCGTGGTTGCACATTGTCTTGAACAGTAGTATGCCATTCAGAACCTTCCGCCCTTCCTTAACTTGGTTCAAGGCGTTCAGCGAAAGACTGTTTAGGGTGCTTCTTAAAACGAAAAAATTTAATTCTCTCTGCAGCAACATGAATTTGTGATTCATAATCTTGGTTGAGATGAGAGTTCCTCGCAATTAACAGCTTCCGGCCCAGAGTCGGGAAATAAGTTGATCCATATGAGGTACATATCGGCTCTGACCACCGATAAAAAAGAAAGGAATGCACGTCATACCGTTAACGTCGTAGGGTGTGCAGCTTGCTTGCTTGCGTGCTTTGAGTTGGGCGCCATATTCTGACCAGCGTAATTCGTTACTGTTAAATTGTCGAAACTTGGGAGCAGTGATCGGTTGTGGAGCTGCTTCTTGCTACACTGCTTGGACACTGAGCAGCCATCATTCACTCGTTTTTAATGGTCAAGCGCAAAGAGGGTAGTTCTAAGATGATTTCACCCTTCTGTATCCAAAGGGGTTTAAGAGGGAAACTGTGGCTCTTTTAAGTCAATAAAGCGCTTTTCTATTGGGACACTGTTAGTGGGTGGTGGGAACTTGAAATTCCCACGGAGAACCTAACCACACAAAATCTAGATGCTTAAGAGAGTGTGCAATAGAAATTGTACTGCACATCATCTTGAACTACTTCAAACTTGTTGTGACTTGCAGGGATCTGACATTCCCCAGAAGGAACTGAAATGAGTTGACAAGATCTCCATGCCTGAAGATAACTGAAGCTGTACATCATGCAGCCACAGGCTCCTACTGGGACAGGCCCAAACCCAGTCTCTGTGCTGAGGCTGTGAACTGCATCTTACCATCTGGTGGCTTATTCTCATGATGCGTCAGGCATGTCAGCTCCTTCCTACTCCCACTTCTATAGCTGGATGAGTAATAGTATGATTTGCTGGGGAACACTTCTGTATAAATCGTCCATGGGCAATGAGGCATTTGGGGTCCATTCAGCATGTGTTCTGCAATCCCTTGGTACGGGACATGTACACTCTCACATCTGGGTTTTTATCTGACCATCAACCAGGTTACTGCAGAGGCTCAGAGTAATTGAATTTAACTACAGATGCACGCCACTTCTCCCAAAGGGGATTTGGATTTGGAGAACAACACAATAAGCTGTTCTTGTCTGGAATTATAGTATAGTTAGTGCAGCGATATTTTCCTACGTTTTAAATGGGCACCACAGCTATGTGGCGGTCTCCAAAGGCGGGTCTAAACAGAGGTCTCTGTTGGTCGCTCTGTTGTTTTCCCTGATCGTGTCCTTCAGGTCTGGACGCCTGCAGAGCTCATTGTATTTGATGCAATCTCGAGAGCGCTGGAGCAGATGCCGTGCCTGCTAAATTCCCCATCTGTTCCGATTCCCTGGGTGCTCTTAAGTCTGCAACGCTTGTATCCAGCTGATAAAGTAGTTCAGGATATCCATGACGCCCTCCTCCAGCAGTAAATGATGGAGAAGGAAGCAAAGCTTACACATGGATACTGCATACCTTCTTATAGCCACATCGAAAAGATAAGGTCCTCCTCACTCGTCTTCACATAGGTCACAGCCCTTTGACGCATGGCTTCTTGCTCCAGGTGTAGCACCCTCCAATGTGTAGTTTTGCTTGTGGCCTAAAGAGCAGCAGTGGAACATTGGGTACCCCAGGAACTGGTAATATTCGCTTAACTGCCCGGACCATGAGGGAGGTAAAACCTCTACAAAAAACCACTCAGTCTCTAGATGTGCTTCCTGCTGATGAGATGCTTGTCTCTTGAGGAAGAACTGTCACTAGTGGGCAACCTCTGTGCAACCTGCCGCACCTCAGATGTATATGGCCTACTGAGGCAAGTGGGGCTCTGTCTGGGTGCACTTCCTCCCTCCACCTCCCGCCCCTCCAGCTGCCTGTGGGAACACCATGAAACATAAATCAAATGTTTCTACTCCCAGCAGCTCGGATGAGTAGTTGGACAGTATGAACACCCAAAATCCTAAAATTCGTGTGGCTAATCCATCTGGGCCATTTCTGAAAGTCACGGACAGTATTTAAAGTGTGGTATGTGACTTCTTGTCATGAAACGTGTGCATGGTTCTTTTGAAAACCTGCTGCCATTTTAGATACATAATGCTCTTGAGGGACTTGCAGAGCGACGCAGATCTATCGAGAGGTTGCATATTGGGTGTTCTTCTGCTGGAGACTACGATGGCTCCCCAAATACAAAGCTGTACAGAAGCTGAAACTTCCTGGCAATTAAAACTGTGTGCCGGACCGAGACTCGAATTCGGTACCTTTGCCTTTCGCAGGCAAGTGCTCTACCAACTGAGCTACCCAAGCACGACTCACGCCCCGTCCTCACAGCTTTACTTCTGCCAGTACCTCGCCTCCTACCTTCCAAACTTTACAGAAGCTCTCCTGCGAACCTTGCAGAACTGGCACTCATGAAAGAAGTATTCCCACAGGCAGCTGGAGTGGCGGGGGGCGGAGGGAGGAAGTGCACCCAGGAGTGCTAGTCCTGCAAGGTTCGCAGGAGAGCTTCTGTAAAGTTTGGAAGGTAGGAGGCGAGGTACTGGTGGAAGCAAAGCTGTGAGGACGGGGCGTGAGTCGTGCTTGGGTAGCTCAGTTGGTAGATCACTTGCCTGTGAAAGGCAACCGGCACACAGTTTTAATCTGCCAGGAAGTTTCACATCGGCGCACACTCCGCTGCAGAGTGAAAATCTCATCCTGTACAGAAGCTGTTGAATGCCAAGCTACTTGGGGAATATCCTGTCAACGGCGACATGCAGACTGGACTAAACAGTCATTAAGTTGCTGTACTACGCGAGGACTTCATAGATATGGATAGACTAGAAATTTGTAAGGAAAACGATTGATGGTGAGCTTCAAAAGTCAGTGTCGTTTATCCTGACATTCAATCTGCCAAAGTTGCCCGAGTGTATTACAGTATGCTTCCTGTTCCTTAAGGTCTAAACTTATGTCCCAAATCCAATGCACTTCTTCAGCTGCCAAAGCTTTGGTCACACCACTGTTCATTGTAACGGTCGGGCTATATGTGACCGATGTGGCGCCAAAGCCACAGGTTTCCAGTGCACTGCACCATCGGGCTGTGATAGCTGCTTCTAGGCCCATTTGATATGGAGCAGGGACTGTACACAGTGCGTTTCATATTCTGGCACAAAGAAGAAATTTAAGGCCACTCAGTCACCAAATTTTGTCAAGTCTTTTGCCTCGACGTTGAAGCAGTCATTGCAGGAGGTTTGTGTTAGCACTCACACTGTGGCAACTGAGCAGGGACATCTACCTGTAAATGCAGCTGCCAGTCTGCGCCGCTGGTCCCGCGTTGCCATCTTCATATCGCTGAAACATTGAAAATTGCCAAACGTAATGTGAGCATAGACAGAAAAGCCATATGTCATAGATGGGAAGAGATCCAGCAGAGTGTTTGTCACATTGGCCTCGCCGGCATCCGCAAAACCCAAGCTATGAACGAAGGGTGACTAGCCAAAGTGATCCGCTCCAAAGCCATCGGACCATGTGACATTGTTGCTGTACGATGGATCTGACAATGACAGTACCATCGCCGGTATCGACATTGACGTTTGCATGAAGGAAACAGAGAGTCCCTCAACTGATCCTCCTCTCCCACCTCTCCGTTGTAGTATAGCCACAACGCAGCAATGGGAAGAGGAAGGTCATAGTAAAAAAAAACTCACCATTAGTGGAACATGCACTGTTTCAGCACACATGAGGAGGAACTGTGTCTATTAACTCCAATAGTTAGGCCAATGACTCTCTCTCTTCAAGAGATACATGTTAAATACTGTGACGCTCCTGAGCTACGTGGCTACATTCTTCAGAAGAAGGACGTCGTCAGTGGAGAGAGAGCTAAAGGGGGAGTGGCTATTCTCGCCAACAATACCTGCCACTCCCCGCTTCTCCCCGCCCCCAACAGGCCCGTAATCAGTCACTGGGTCAGTCCACGTGTCTTTGGTGGACAATATGTTCACTTTACCTGCCCCCACATGAGGTTCTCGACAAAGAAGCTCTCCATGACCTCCTAACTGAGCTCCCCCACCCCTTCATCTTGTGTGGCGGTTTTAGTGCACATACTGTACTTTGGGGCTCTGCAACTACCTGCCCCGGGGATAGAGCCTTCTCTTGTCCTTCATTCATATCTCTCGAATGTGGGGTGGAACATGCTCTTAAGCACTCCGTCTGGGATGTTCACTGCCATAGATATCTCTCGGCATGCTCTCCAGCCCTCACACACACCGCTCAAAGGGAAGTGGTCGATGGTTTGGACCGAATTCACCTGCCAGACGGAGTGATGACTGAAAGACATCCGCCGTAATGGTTGCTTCGTAGGGCAGACTGGACGCTTCACTGCCAACTCTCTCTGTTTGTACACTGTGACAGTATCCAGGGATGGGTGGAATGTATTACCCGTATGATCCACCACTCGGCTGAAGCATTCGTCTGCAGTCGTCTGACCTGATTAGGCAGGTGGAGCGGCGAATGCCGCATCGCAATCCGGTCCAGGCGGGTGGCTCTGTGTCGGAAGGAAGGATATTATGGAGACATGGTTTAGCCAAAGGAAGGGGACGATTCCAGAATGAAATTTGCCCTCTGCAGCGGAGTGTGTGCTGAAGTGCAATTCCTGGCAGATTAGATTGTTGCAGGCTATTACCGTACTTAGAGCGAGTTCGCTATTGGGCGCGAAAGCAGACGCATGATGCTCGACCCTACGGTATTATCAAATACCCTTCTTTAAACGGAGCCTTGCATTGCCCAGTTACCTAAAGTGCGAGTAGCTGCACGTAAAGCCGCCCATCGTTTCCTTGTATAGGAGTCCTCAGCAAAAATATCAGTGTGGTAACGTCTCATTTGGTCGTTCGTCCAGGGTATGAATCTAATCCCTTTATAATTGCAGTTGTAATTCTGACACGTTACAATATTCTGTGATCTACATAAAAGTTGACTCTTACATAGAAGATAGCATTGTAAAAAGTGGCTGGTGGCTGTTATCTTCCATGTAAAAGGCAGCCTATATTTTATACGCAGCCACGAGCTTAAAATGGCAGTTTTTAACAAAATAGCATTCTGTGATCTAGGTCCCAAATTTATTGTATGGGTAGGCAGTTTTGCTCGAAGCCCCCCCAAGCAAAGGCCTTTGCAGCAGTTGCGTGCTGACAATAGATATCAGTAATGAAGTGTGCGGGAGCCAGGCGCGGAACTTCAATAAACAATATGAAGCAGTGGAGGGAGCTGCAGAGTTCCACCAGCCTGCTGCAGCCAGCGGCGGTGGGGGCTGCCAGAGACGACTTTTAGTTCATCAGCTTCGGCAACGGCAGTGGCTGCATCTACACTTTCGGCAACAGCAGTTCAACACTAGCAGCCAGTACGACCGGTGAGTAAAGTACATGCGCTGATAGTGTTATGTGTGAAACTGCAGGGTCATCGTCGGTGATGCAGCCTACAAAGAATGGACATCCACTCTGTCTAGTAGTTCACGTAATAGTAGTGGACCATTTAGGTCTAACTCCGACCGTAATAGTGTCGAAAAGGAGCTTACTGTATGGACAGATAGACCAAAATAGAGGGGAGAAGTAAGCTTTCCGACAATATGTCATCACACTTAATGCAAATTATGCTGGGGCATTGGATACTGAGCTATGTTCAGTAAAAGCGGAGGCAAGTTGTGTAAAAGATGATTTGGGTTCAGTATAAACAGAGTTAAGGTTAAAAATTGAGGATGTAGAGACAAACGTAGAAAGTGTCAAAGCTGAGATAGGAAAGATCTAATCAGATATTGAATAGATGATTGATGTTAACTAGGCCACCCTCCTCAGAAATTGTCCGTGTGTCTGTATAACCCCTAATTTTGTATCAGAGTTGACACTGTGGAAAAAGATTTCCGGGAAAATTTGGAAAAGGTACAGGACGAGCTGGGTGGTGATGTTAAGAACTGTGTGCTGACGGAAAATGCGCTTGAGGAAGTGACCGCTAAGTCTCTTAATATTTTGTCTCGCAGAGTGGCAGAGTGTGAAGAAGAGGTGGTCAAAAATAGACAACAAGTGGAATCAGGAACTAATACCGAAGCTACATAGTGAGATCAGCAGATTAAAGACGCACGGGCGGAATTAAATTCTTTGGCAGCGATTAAGGCTGCCACTGTGATTGTCGTTTCTGAATTAACACATGGAACACGTAATTGGTTTGTAAATCGTGGAAAATACGCTCCAGCTGATTTTTGTCACCGCTTATGGCGATAAATTTTTGCGAGGAATATTGGAAGAGCCAAAAATTAAGTTCGTGACATGTAATCTTGGGGGCAACCCACGATCATGAGCTAATTTAATGAGGGGTTAATGTGCTGCCTAGGAAGTGTCTGAAAGTTGTTTCCTGCAAAAATTCTTTAGTGAGACGAACGCAGCTTGAGTATGAGTTCGTAAACGGTGCAAGTCTGAAATATGGAAGCTGGTCGATATGGGATTTTTGTGTGTGTGTGAACTGATTACATGTGGCAAAATGGTGAGAAATAATTAAAAGTTAGCTGACTTATTGTGTCGGACAAATTTCCCGTCAGGAAAGAAATGTTTTCTACTGGAAACTGTATAGAGTGCTAGAAATGTCGAACTTAATCGAATGTATTTTTGCCAAAGCTATAAATCAGTTGTAGCGTTACTATCGATTCCACTGGAGACGGTGTTCAGTGCCTGAACTACGGTGGTTCGGGAAATGGTATGGCCACCCAACAGTCGTCTTGCGACAGCTATTTCCGTTCAGCACGGGAGATGGCTGCGTATGGCTGCACGTTTCAGTGCAGTGCGTGGCCCATGGAGTCAGGAGTTTCTGCAGAGGCGGCGGGACTTCAAACGGCCTAAATTTTGACACAAAAACACCGATCGTGCGCGGTGTACAAAACGTGACAGTGAAGTGCTACGATAAAATGGCGAAAAAATTGCTGCCAAATAAGCTCAATAGCGCTAAAAACTTTTACGAGCAAAATTTCTTTAAATTTATATGTTTTGCTTTTATTTCGGCATGTAGTTAATACATCGTGATTTTATAACTTGTGTTAGACTTCCAGTCAATTTCTGATAATAATACATGTCATCTCCTAGGACGTACATGCTGCATCATACACCACCACAAAGATACTTACACTATTCTCACACCTATTATATTGTTATGTAAGGATCTCAAATTTGGCGCAACTTCATGTGCCATGTTAGCAAGCTAATTTGCCACATTTACGTGTAACGCTATACAGCGATTAAATGTTTTCAGAATGAACTTAAGGACTACGTAACAACTTTTAAATGCTATATGCAATTTCAACTAAGGATGTCTCAGATATGAATGTACTGTAGCTGTCATTGTTGCCTGGATGTAATTTATTTATCAATTTATTGCGATTTATATCTTTTTCATTATGCAGATGTTTCTCAGAACATTGTCTCCTGCACAATAACACAGCAATTGAATGCAGCGTGAATACTTCATATCTTGTGATACTCGTGTAGTTAGCTATGGAATATTTTACTAGTGTCCCAGTAACTTTATTCAAATGTTGATCACAATTACTATTGAAAACCGTCTTAAATTAAGTAGTAATCGCATGTGTCAGCTGACACCAACACTGAAAAGAGTACAAGAAGCCGCTTCTGTCACGCAGAAATAAATACTTCCTTAAACAATATTTAACATTTTGTTGCCTTTTAACATGAGCGCACTGGCGCAAGAATACTACTCATTTATTTGTAAACAAACCTTTTTTTATACTTGCTGTGAATGGTCTAAGTGTGTCCGTGTGTTAATATCATTTTTCTTATTTAAATATTGTTGCAATATACTAGTTTAGTGCAGAAAGTGGTCAAGTTGAGTCACATCATGTCTGTAAAATATAAGAATTGTGTGTTTTTCGTAGGGCTTCCCTTCAGCCAATGAGAATCGAACAGTAGCGAAACACTGCTGGAGTCAACTGGAGACAAACGTATTTTAAGTGATGCACTCACTCGAGGGAGCGATTCTAGACATCTTACGTCGAGCTCTGGAAGAAGGCAGACCTACCTGTGGTAATGTGTGGTATTCTGTTGTGTAGGCGATAGATTTTTGGGTCATGTGGCAGTTGTTCGATTTTAAATTGTGAGACATTTTTATGCGAGTTTGTGAAGAATGTCGACCATTCCGTGGTCTAGTGAGATATTCTGTTGTCTGGGTGATCGATTCTGGGTGGTGAACCGCCCCTACAAGACATCCATTCTGAATTCTGAATTGTTTTTAGATTTCGAATATCTTGTACTGCTATAAGGAAATGGATGACTGTTTAGTTAGGGGAATCTGTCACTATTCTCGTAACAGCCTCAACGCGACTTTACAGCATTTAGTAAGATTTATGCTGTCTGTATTATAATGCTTATTCTAAATACTCTTTCCTGGATGACATTATTCAACAGAATTGTGTGGCATCTTCTACATCAATAAAAACGTTTCCATCTAACGTCTGTAATTAATGAATACCTAATCTTTCATTTAGTATTTTTTGGCATTGTATTAAATCGCAGTTGTAGCCAGTGGATGGCCTATTTGAGTGTAGGATCGCAGCTACAGGCAGGTATTTCCAGCGAGTTAGTTGCTGGACATAACAGCAGATGTGTGCGGCTCGAGCCGTACATTATGGGGCATTTCTTTTGTAAACAGAGCCGTGCATAGCCCACTTAACCTAAGATACGAGTAACCACAGGCAAAGTCGCAATTGATTTGCTCGTACAGGATGCTGGTTCGAGAAGCTGTTCAGCAAGAATATCAGTGAGAGGTAACGTCGCAGCCAGGAGAGACGCATGTACGCTGCCAAATTCGCTAGTTCGGTGCGCGGATGGAAAAGGCCAGAAAACCGATACAATTTAGAGAACCGGCGTTCCAGGACCACAGTGTCATCATCGCGAGTCTCCCATAGGGGCAATGAAGGTATCTTGCGAGAGATGCGACTGCTTTCAGACAGAAACAGACTGTGGTGTTCCCCCCACTCCATTCGCGAAAAGAAAAGCACATGAAGTGGTCAACACTACACCTACATCTAAGTCCTCACTCTGCCAATCACTGTGAAGTGCATCGCAGAGGGTACTTACTGTTGTAGCAACTATTAGGTCCTCTTCCCTTTCCACGCACGCAAGGAGCACGGAAGAATGATAACCTGAACGCCTCTGTGCACACTTAAATAAGTCACATGCTCGCGATCCCTACTGGAGTGATACATAGGATGTTGTAGTACGTTCCTTTAAGATGTTTCCTGAAACTTTGTAAATAGGCTGTCCTGCAATGGTTTGTGTCTCTCTTCAAGCGTCGAGCAGTTCATTTCTATTAGCAGCTCCGTGACGCTCTACCATTCCTGCTGTCCCTCGCTGTACACGTTCAATATCCCTCGTTAATCATATCTGGCACAGGTCCCATACACTTGACAAATATATTAGGATGGGTCGCAAGAGTGATTTGTAAGGAACCTCCTGTTGCATTCCATGCTATTCGATCAATAAGCCAAAGTGTGCTACCCGCTGTACGTATGACTGAGCCTCTCTGATAAGTCGATTTGATAATTCTACAAACTGTTACACCCAGCCGATCAATTCCAACTTCGCTTTTTCGTATCGTGAAGAGCACAATTTAGCATTTCTGAACATTTACAGTAAGTTGTCAGTCTTTGTATCAGTTTGAAAACTTATCATGATCTGACTCAATATTTGTGTAGCTCTCTTCAGGTCATAATTCATTATAGACTGAAGAACCAAAAAAACTGGTACACCTGCCTAATATCGTGTAGGGTCCGCGGGAGCACACAGAAGTGCCGCAACATGAAGTGGCCTGCAGGGCTGTCCATAAATCCGTAAGATATGAGGAGCTGGACAAATCTTCTGAACAGCACGTTGCAAGGCATCCCAGATATGCTCAATAATGTTCATGTCCGGGCAGTTTGGTGGCCAACGGAAATGTTTAAACTCAAAAGAATCTTCCTGAAGCACTCTGTAGCAATTCTTGACATGTGGGGCGTCGCATTCTCCTGCTGGAATTGCCGAAGTCCGTCGGAATGCACAATGGACATAACGGATGCAGGTGATCAGACAGTAAGTTTACGTACGCGTCACGTGTCAGTCATATCTAGACATGTCAGGGGTCCCATATCACTCCAACTGCATATGCTCCACACCATTACAGAGCCTCCACCAGCTTGAACAGTCCATCTGCTTGATACAATTTGAAATGACTCATCCAACCAGGCAACATGTTTCCCGTCGTAAACATCCAGCGTCGATGTTGACAGGTCCAGGTGAGGCATAAAGCTTTTGTGTCATGCAGTCATTGAGGGTACATGAATGGACCTTCGGCTCTGAAAGCCCATATCGGTGACGTTTCGTTGAATGGTTCGCACGCTGATTCTTGTTGATGGCCCAGCACTGAAATCTGCAGCAATTTGCGAAAGGGTTGCAGTTCTGTCATCGTCTCTTCAGTCGTCGTTGGCCCCGTTCTTGTAGGATTTTCCTCCGGCTGCAGCCAGATTCCCGATATTCACAGTACACTCATGAAATGGTCGTACGGGAAAATGCCCACTTCATTGCTGCCTCTGAGCTGCTGTGTCCCATCGGTCATGTGCCGACTATAACACCACTTTCAAACTCCCTCAAATCTTGATAACCTGCCATTGTAGCAGCAGTAACTGATCTAACAACTGCGCTAGACACTTGTTGTCTTACATAAGCATTGCCGACTGCAGCACTGTATTCTGCCTGTTTACGTATCTCTGTATTTGAGTAGGTATGCCTACACCACTTTCTTTGGCGCTTCAGTGTACAGAACGCCATCGTCTGCGAAGTGTACGAAGTTACTATTAATATTGTCCTTAATGTCATTGACATGCAACTTGCACCAACTTGAACTGTAAACGTACCGACGCATTTCCCTAGAAAACGTGTTGCGTCCTTCCTACCAAGAAATTCTCAATCCAGTCACAAATTTCACAGAACATCTGATACGAGTGTACTTTCGTTAATAATCGTTGCGTCAAATGCGTTTCGGAAGTAAAGTAATACTCCATCTTCGTGACTGCCTTGTTACGTGACTTTCAGGATGTCATGTCAGAAAAGACCAAGTTGGATAGTTTTTTGTTCAGTGGTGGTATATTACTATTAAAATAAGAGGCAGCTCAGCTCCAAATTCTGCATAGTCTGACAGGGATTCCATTCCTCAGACAAAGAATTTTCAGCTGTTTGTCAAAGCCACCAACACTAATAGCGATACGTCTCACCTCTTCAGTCATGCGTAGAGTGAAGATGAAATGGGAGCAGCACATCTGTATCTCGATACATTTGGAAACGGAGTCCAGTAGTTGAGCTTTTGGTTTGCTACCTTCAGTTTCATTTCTTGTGTCATTCATGAGTGCACAGAGAGTAATTTGGTACCACTGGCAGCCTTAACGTGTGACCAGAATTTCTTAGCATTTTGTGAGAGATTTTTCGATAATATTCTGCTGAGCGCATTACCCTCTTGACAGCCTTTCGTGCATCACTTGTCTGTCTACAGCCCCTGGCTTTGCTTTGCAGTTATTGCGACGCAGCGGCTGCTGTTAGTGTAGAAGTCTGTATACAGTGACTGTGTACCACAGAGGGTCCCTCCCGCCGTTAACTGTTTCTGTCAGGTACCTGTGTGTCGAGAGCACAGTGCCGACCGTGAGCCACAGCTGCGGCCCTCTGCTTTCACGCCCCCTGCTCGCTGAAACGTTGCTGTGTTTTCACTGCTCTGGGTGCTCACAGTGCAAGTAGTTGCTCTCACGGGCTTGTGCCTGAGCTCAGTGAATCTTCAAAGTTTGCAGGAAGGAAACCACAGACACCCACCCACCCGCCCACCTATCTACCCCAGCTGCAAGCAGTACTGTCACCTGTCTTGTTGGCGGCAATGACACTTGACCACTGAGTGGTTTATTACAATCACGCTGTGTCTTGGACACGGTACGATGGACGTTCAGACTGTGCGCCACGGGATTTGCGTCTTTACTAGTGTTAGTGTCGCGACTTGCAGCCCGGCGCTGGTGCATCGTATTAGTATAGCAGAGGATGATATAGGACTTCCAAGGGAATGAATGTTAGCAGTCTTCTTACTGTGTATAAACATCGCTCGCATTCCAGCAACTGGGTTTATACCATTTTGGTGTATTTTAGCACGAAAGATTCAACTTACACTAGTGGGCACTGCAGGGAACTATGTAATGTACCTTGGCATACGGTATTGGAAGACTTGTGTACTGCCTTTTAGTGTGACTTGGCAGAAGTTGGAACAGCTGATTCATCCTTCATTCTATGTGTGATGTTATAGTAGATTTGATTAGTTGACGTTTACAAATGTTCTTTCGTGCAGTGAAAGGATGGAATCTTGGTCCTTGATTTACACTAGGTATGAATCTTTCACATACTGTACTGCTCTATCCTTTGTATTTGATACAGAACCTACTGTTGTTAAAGTGTGGCTTTGTGTGTGCGCTGACAGTTTGATCTGTGTGTCACATCTCGTGCAAACATGGTGCATATTTGTAAGGACTGCCTTTAACGGAGTAAGTTTTCTTTTACAAAATGTTTATTTGCAGGTCCACAGCCTCCAAATAACATGATCAAACTTGGTAAGCGCAGATAAAGAAACAGTTGGTCAAGAAGGTGTAACTACAGTTGGGAATTTGTTAATGACCTTGTAAATACATGATTGTCATTACTTTTTGAATTTAATTTATTCATAGAAGACTTACTTTAACATAATTTTGAAACACACTGAGGTTGTTTTGGAAAGTTATATTTACTTTCTGTTAGGTAACCTGTCTATACAGGCAGTTACTATGTTTTGCTTTGGTTAAATTGCCATCTGCTCACATTTATACAGCTATCACAGTTGCAATATGTTTTCCTACAAAATGTCTCCCTCGGTTGAAACACACTAATTCCAATATCTCTAACCTTTTCCATTATGTAGAAAAGCATCATACAGAAAAAACAATCTGCATTTGTAACAGAATGTTGGAGTGGCATTCAATAATCAATGCAGATATTTCTTTCCTCAACCAATGTCAGTTCAAAAAATGCCCGTGAAACACTTTGGAAAATGATGAAACTATAGGGGCTGAAGTAGAAATATTCCACCAAGTCGCAATCAGTGGCAGCACTATATGTGCCTTCAAAATGGCGTTTGTAACAGAGGTGCATTCTAGGCAGGGACATGTTGAGTTTTCGCTGCAAAACCAGACCACTGCAGATGTTGATAGGCACTTCTAGAATATCTAGAGAGACCTAGTAGTGGAGTAAAGAAGCATGCCTGACGAACACATTTGTGACCTCTGCAATGTTGGAACATGGAGGTCCATGATCATGACAGATGAAACACCTTGCTGCTCAGCTGGATGTGTCTGTTGTTAGTGCGGACACACTCGTCCACCAGTTGGGGTACTGAAAGCCGTGCCCCGCTGTGTTTCTCGCCACCTAACTGAAGACCGTAAAGAGCAACGAAGGAACATCTGTGTCAAATTGTCTGCATGTTACGATGCCAACAGTAATAATTTTTTGTCGTACATTGTCAGATGATGAAACGTGGGTTCATCACTTCGAACCAGAAACAAAATGACAATATGTGAAGTGGCATCATAACACCACCTCCAAAGAAAAAGTTCAAAGCTGCATCCTCAACCAGTAAAGTCATATTGGCAGTCTTCTGGGACTGTGAAGATGTTACTGTTTTTGATTACCACCTTCATGGTGCAACTGTCAACTCTGAAGTGTATTGCGCTACCATCTGGAAATTGAAGAAACAACTTCAGCATTTTCATTGTCACAAAAATGGAATGAGGTTTTTCTTCTCCATGACCTCGCACGAGCTCTCCCAAGTCTGCGCAACCAAGAGGAGCATACAAAACTTCATTGGGTCAAACAGATGGAAGCCAGAAAGTGCAAGATCCAGGATGTTGGGTGGATGAGGAAGAACGGTCCAGTGAAGGACGCACTCTGCAGGCAGCGGTGCACGGATGACGGGGAGTTTATTGATGCAACAAGGAGTTTATTGATGCAACAAGGAGTTTATTGATGCAACAAGGAGTTTATTGATGCAACAAGGAGTTTATTGATGCAACAAGGAGTTTATTGATGCAACAAGGAGTTTATTGATGCAACAAGGAGTTTATTGATGCAACAAGGAGTTTATTGATGCAACAAGGAGTTTATTGATGCAACAAGGAGTTTATTGATGCAACAAGGAGTTTATTGATGCAACAAGGAGTTTATTGATGCAACAAGGAGTTTATTGATGCAACAAGGAGTTTATTGATGCAACAAGGAGTTTATTGATGCAACAAGGAGTTTATTGATGCAACAAGGAGTTTATTGATGCAACAAGGAGTTTATTGATGCAACAAGGAGTTTATTGATGCAACAAGGAGTTTATTGATGCAACAAGGAGTTTATTGATGCAACAAGGAGTTTATTGATGCAACAAGGAGTTTATTGATGCAACAAGGAGTTTATTGATGCAACAAGGAGTTTATTGATGCAACAAGGAGTTTATTGATGCAACAAGGAGTTTATTGATGCAACAAGGAGTTTATTGATGCAACAAGGAGTTTATTGATGCAACAAGGAGTTTATTGATGCAACAAGGAGTTTATTGATGCAACAAGGAGTTTATTGATGCAACAAGGAGTTTATTGATGCAACAAGGAGTTTATTGATGCAACAAGGAGTTTATTGATGCAACAAGGAGTTTATTGATGCAACAAGGAGTTTATTGATGCAACAAGGAGTTTATTGATGCAACAAGGAGTTTATTGATGCAACAAGGAGTTTATTGATGCAACAAGGAGTTTATTGATGCAACAAGGAGTTTATTGATGCAACAAGGAGTTTATTGATGCAACAAGGAGTTTATTGATGCAACAAGGAGTTTATTGATGCAACAAGGAGTTTATTGATGCAACAAGGAGTTTATTGATGCAACAAGGAGTTTATTGATGCAACAAGGAGTTTATTGATGCAACAAGGAGTTTATTGATGCAACAAGGAGTTTATTGATGCAACAAGGAGTTTATTGATGCAACAAGGAGTTTATTGATGCAACAAGGAGTTTATTGATGCAACAAGGAGTTTATTGATGCAACAAGGAGTTTATTGATGCAACAAGGAGTTTATTGATGCAACAAGGAGTTTATTGATGCAACAAGGAGTTTATTGATGCAACAAGGAGTTTATTGATGCAACAAGGAGTTTATTGATGCAACAAGGAGTTTATTGATGCAACAAGGAGTTTATTGATGCAACAAGGAGTTTATTGATGCAACAAGGAGTTTATTGATGCAACAAGGAGTTTATTGATGCAACAAGGAGTTTATTGATGCAACAAGGAGTTTATTGATGCAACAAGGAGTTTATTGATGCAACAAGGAGTTTATTGATGCAACAAGGAGTTTATTGATGCAACAAGGAGTTTATTGATGCAACAAGGAGTTTATTGATGCAACAAGGAGTTTATTGATGCAACAAGGAGTTTATTGATGCAACAAGGAGTTTATTGATGCAACAAGGAGTTTATTGATGCAACAAGGAGTTTATTGATGCAACAAGGAGTTTATTGATGCAACAAGGAGTTTATTGATGCAACAAGGAGTTTATTGATGCAACAAGGAGTTTATTGATGCAACAAGGAGTTTATTGATGCAACAAGGAGTTTATTGATGCAACAAGGAGTTTATTGATGCAACAAGGAGTTTATTGATGCAACAAGGAGTTTATTGATGCAACAAGGAGTTTATTGATGCAACAAGGAGTTTATTGATGCAACAAGGAGTTTATTGATGCAACAAGGAGTTTATTGATGCAACAAGGAGTTTATTGATGCAACAAGGAGTTTATTGATGCAACAAGGAGTTTATTGATGCAACAAGGAGTTTATTGATGCAACAAGGAGTTTATTGATGCAACAAGGAGTTTATTGATGCAACAAGGAGTTTATTGATGCAACAAGGAGTTTATTGATGCAACAAGGAGTTTATTGATGCTTACACTTACCGTATTTACTCGAATCTAAGCCGCACTTTTTTCCCGGTTTTTTTGTAATCGAAAAAACCGCCTGCGGCTTAGAATCGAGTGCGAAGTAAGCGGAAGTCCTGAAAATTGTTGGTAGGTGTCGCCACAACTAACTTCTGCTGTCAAATATATGGCGCGCTACACAGGTGCGCTTTGCAGGCACAAAGATAAATACTGGCGCCAAAACCTCTGCGTCAGTAAATAAGTTAAAAGGGACAAGAATGTAAACATTATGCCATGTATTATATCGTGTTTGCTGCTATTTCATTTAAATCCTGTCTGCCTAATAAACTACGAAACTAGATCAGCAAACGCGGATGAATATACGTATCATGTCATGTTTATATTCGTATTATTCTTATGCTGAATAGTGAAACAGTCAGAAACTAAGCACGGCAACTGACTAGATTTTTAAATCTAAGATGACCCTAATTTCTGTCCAGAATGTAATGTACTAAAGAGTCGTCTGCAAAGATTTTCAAACGGAGAAAAATTTTCGCAAAACTCTTGTTCAGAACATCTTCTATCATACGCAGTCTATTATTTGGTTCTTGTTGATCATTATCAAAGAAAGCAGCAGTTTAAGTAACAACAAATAGCAGACTCTCGTCATTGTTTCGCTTATGAGAAATTCCTCTATTTTTTATTTATTTATTTATCTATTTTTTTTGTAAAGCCACGGTAACATTCACAAAAGCAAGCCTTGCCGCGAGCGGCAACAGGTCTTAAACACGTATTATCAGAATGTAACAAACAATGCATGACACAGTACAATAATGCATTTTCAGCTTAGAGTGACATAAACACCTGTAACGAAGAGAACGAAACTTATCAGATCAAAGCAAAATAAGCAATCGATTCAAACCAGACGAAGCACGCGAAAAAGGAAGGGTACCCATATAAATACGGACGGAGCGCCTGACACATAGCAATGGCTACCTGGTAAAGCTTAACTGTTAAGCTTAAGACTCGAACCAAACTACTGTACCTTCATCCATTCGACCTCAATTGTGTTTCACGTTACAATGGACCAACTGTTTTTCGATTTGGATGAGCGGTCTAAAGCTTTTCTCTCACCTTGAATTTTGAGTCTCAAATTTCAGGAGCGGCTTAGATTCGAGTGCGGCTTAGATTCGAGTAAATATGGTAGTATTTAATGTTAGCTGAGGATTAACCTGTAGGGACTACAGAGGCTTGTTAGAAGTTGTATTCCATTAATGTATCTGTTTTGTAAAAATTAATGTTTAAATCATTTGATAAATGGAACAGTACTTTTTGCACCGATATATGCTGTTAGATATTCCTTCCAAGGAACTGGTACCTTCCAAGTAACTGGTACCTTGCAGATATTCAATTTTGTAATGTTGCACTGTGGTATACGTGCCCATTGTTGATTGTATCATGGTCAAAGAATGTACTTGCAGTGTTAGAGAACATAGTACTGTGTCAACATGTTGGCTCAGCATAAACATGCAAATCTCATGGTATTAAATTTCATATGATCTTTCTTCTGCCTAGGTCAAATAGTGACACACGTATGACAGTGTTTGCCCATATTTAAAAACAGTGTTCTAGAAATGTCTCACATTGCTTCCACTTACTTGTGTTAGATGTATTGTGTATTCTTTTCTGTCAGTCTCTCTTGACCAACTATTCATTTTTTCGATCCAGACAATATTGGGTTGTGAGGCCGGAGGGTGTCTTACATTTCCTTTATTTAATCTTTTCTCTGATAGGGAGGAGGAACTCCTTGTCCATTCAAGAACAAGAGGAGGGGGTAGTAGTGACACAAAGTAGTATCTCCACAATGTATCTGGAGACACTATGACCAGTGCTTGTATCTGAACAGAATGGCAACTGTTTTGTTGATGAACATCATTAAATTTCTGTAAAGTTGTGCAGGAGGCTGGACATTAGTGACAGATGTAAAAGCAATTTGGAGGTGCCATGTGTTTGGAGAAGATTGAAGTGAATATTAGGACAGGACACTGTGTGGAGCATTGTTGAAAGTGTATGAGGTACTGGTGTACCTCCTCCCACATTAGTATCTTCTTAGTAAACAGTCTCCTAGATGCTGCTGTGTTAAGAGTTGGGTCTTTCATCACAGATCACATGGATGTGTGCCCTGATTCTATCATTTGTATTTTCGTCTCTGCTACTGCCAGAAAGATCATTGTCATTGTGGATTAATGTTCTGCAAGTCTGCTAACAGGAAGATGACCCGAGGTCTAGCCAGCTTTGCCAGATGCCTGAAGTACCTTTACCTGCAGCCTGTCATTTGGGAATGCACAAAACTGTCTCACATCAGGAGCCCTCCTTGAGGAGCAACACACTTCATCCAGCCATGTACGTTCCTCACCATCCCAAAATTGTGCATCAGCATTATGAAAGCCAGGGAAAAAATGTTTGAAGGGTAGTTCATGAGTGTCATTGACTGCAAGTCACAGATTCTCCATCACACATTGACACTGTAGCTACTCTCAGCACATAGTGGTATCAGATTAGTATTGGGCTGAATGCTGTGTTAAGTAGTAGTGGATATCACTTTTGTCTGGTGTGCAAGCAGCCAGTTAGAAGAAATAAAGTGCAGGATGCCAGCCTTAGCCCAGCACCTCAAACATGGAATTCCCTTCCAAATGCTTTAAGAGACATCAAGTGAGCCTGGTCAAGTTAGTTATGTGTACATGTTGCATGAAATGGCTCTGGGTTTTGTTTCACTTTATTTGTACTTTGCATGGTATTTAAATTTGTTCCTTTCTGCTGCCTAATTTTTTTCTCCTCATGAACTGCCATATGTTTAACCAAAGAATACTATTTATGTAAGTAATTGTGATTTGAGCATCATTTCCTGCTTCTGTTGTGCAACAATATTGCTTCAGAGAAACTGTGGATTTCCAACTGATGCAGGAGGTGCAATGTATTTTAAATCAACATTAAAACAATGTAGGTACCATCTGAAGTAATGTAACTTGTTTGAATGTAGTGTGCCAGTTGAGGTAAATGATGTGGATAAGTGATGCAGTTATTTGTTATATTATAGCTGCCAATTAACTATGATTATTTTACCAATAACAGACAGTTAGCATACTGTGGCTTCAGAATTAAATGTTTTAAAAAAGAACAATAAAGTCTCTACTTTTACCATGTATTTATTTGGTCACAAACACCACACCATTTATACTCTTGGCTTATTTTCAGTGGTGCTACATACATTTAATATAAATTATGCAGTCTGTTGTAAAATTGTCGCACCGAGCTGCTAAGTTTTTTATATAAACATGCTGTTGGCTTGGTGTGGTAATTTTGCAACAAAATATATCCAAGCAAACTGAGATGCAATTTTTAATAAGGTTTTAATATATATTAATTATGATAGTTACTATGGTGTTCCCCATCATAATTTTTTTGGTTCCAAACTTTGCATTACTCTATGATAAAGTGCTAGTTAAATTGTCACTTCTTTACTTCAGTAATTGGCATAATATGATTATAAACAAGCATCCTGCAGTCGTATAACAGTGGAATCTAGGCACATATTCATGGAATCACTGAAAAGCCTAGCTTTCCACTCAAATTTTTAAAATCACTAAAATTGTTTTGGAATTCAAACCTTAGCTACTCAATTACTCTTTTTGTTCATAGCCCTGCACTTACGTTATTCACTTTAAGATGAATGACTAGCCACTCACAAATATGAGATACTTGTAGTAGTAGATTCACAAATCATTCCAGAGTCCATTGAAGTGAACTGAGAGTCCCAGAAATTTTTGAAGAAAAGCCCATTTGGCAGTTTTTTCTGGTCATTAAGGACTTTTTATTGTTGTTCACTGTTTGAAAGCACTTGCAGTAATGTGATTGAAATTTCAGTTTCCTTAACACCACAAGCAAAATGTAAAGTGTACAGGTTTCTCTTGCTGTACACAGGGGATGCCACGATTCCCATTACAAACTTTTAGGGGTTGTAGAAGAAACATCGTACATTTCCAGACATGGGTTCATTAATGAAACCTACTGGATAAAGTTTGCTCTAGAACCTCTCTATAATAGGAATTGTGAGACACTCTGGCTTATTTAGTTACCAGGTAAATGGCATGGGTTGAGTGTAGACTATTGAACCTCAGTAAGTCTATGTCCTTTATACTCAATATGCACATCATTCCACTTGTTATAAAGCAACAGATGTTACCAATATTATTACACAGAAAGAAATTGTATATTAATTTTGTGTGTGTGTTTGTTTCTTGATACGATGCCAACCAGTCACTTTTATTCTTTAGAAGCTTGTTGTTTGCAGTAAAACTTATTTTGATGCCAATGTAGTGAACTAATTTTTTGTAAAGGCTTTGTAAATAACTGAAATTTTGTTTTGCGAGTAGTTTGTTACCTGGGGGTGAAAATAAAACTGCTTGCTCTTAAGAAGCTTTGCTTTATTCTTACTTCTTGTACGTAAATACGCAATAATATGAGGTGGATGCTTGGGTCAGTTACACCAAACACCACCTTATAATCAGGAGTTCATTTATTCATTTATTTTCTTTACACAAGTAAGGCTTACAAAGAATTGGATGGTGGAACTGCACAAAGATATTGTTTAGCTTAGTTCAAAGATGATACTCAGATCGAAACTGGTGTTGACCTCATCAGATCAGCGCCACATAGCCCCCACCCTCACAGTACGGAGTACTCTTGTGAGGCTGGGGGGGGGGGGAGGAGGGAGGAGTGACTATGCCTTCAGCAGGAGTGGTCTGTGGTAGCCGAACCACAGTCAATTCGACAGCATCGTCGGGGAGCTGTGTGGGTAGATGATGTGAAGGAAGGTCCGGCCACCATACCTGGAAGCCATTGAAGTGCGCTGGGCGTCGTACTGGGTGTGCTGGTCGTGCAGTTTGCAGGAGGAATGAAGCGACGACGACGATGTCTCTGGTGGGCTTGGCAAACACATGAAGCATGTCCAGGTCGACTTCGGGCGAGAGGGAACACATCTCACCAAGTGGCAGGGAATGGCAGAGGATGTGTCATGAGCACTGGATGAAGGGAAACACACGACAAACAGTGTGTCATCGCATAGTATTATAGAGATGTCGTGGATTATGTCTGGCGGGACAGACACAAACACCTCGAGCAAGGGCACATTCAAGATGGGGATTGGGGGGGGGGGTTGAGAAATCTCAACAGGGCGAGGCAGGTGGCAGGTGGCAGGGGAGAGGTTGAAGAGACTGGAGAAGGGCCCGGCAGCAAGGGCATTATCGTAGGTAAGCTCGACATGGGGAGCATGTGATCACTCGAAGGAGTGCGTAAGACCTGAGTAGATGGCAAGGTTGGAGAAGAGCCAGACGATTGGAGCTGGAAGTCACTTGACAGAGTGTGGAAGTCCGACATAGAGGAAGTGATCGGAGCATCGTGAGCCACAACAGTGAGCGACGTGGTCGTGGCCTGAAGGGGGGTGGAAGAGTACGTGGTCGCACTTGCGAGGGAACTGGTAAAGTCGGCAATTTTGGGTATGAGGTAGGTGTCCATAATTGTTTGAGTTTAGTCGACGGTAGTCTCCGCACATGCGCCAGGACCCGTCTTTCTTGGGTGTCATATGAATGGGCGTAGACCAGCTACTGGTAAAGGGTTAAATGACACCAGAGCTTAGAAGTTCAGAAATCTACTTTTTAAGGTCGGAGAGGTGCTCGGGACTAAGTTGATGTGGTTTACTGGAGATAGGGGGGCCTGGCATGAGGCGAAGCTTGTGAACCGTGCCGTTGGTGACAACGTAAATGTTTCCGGCGGCATGGGAGGTGGTTTGTTGACAATATGTGGTGGGCAGGGCAGGCGAGCCGAGGTCGTGTTGTTCGGAGCCACTCGGTGGATCCGACAGGAGTCAAGGTGGTGAAGTGTCCCAGAAGTCAACGTGACAAGATGGCCACCGGCCCAAAGCAGTGGCACCATGGTCAGGAGAGCTCGGTAGAGCTCGTGAAGCGTTAGTGAGTCCATTGTCTGAGGGCGCAACCTGTGGCAGCACGGTTGTGGGCGAAACGCTTGGTGCGAGTTGTGTTGTCAGTGGTGGTTGCACAGCGGCCCGCAGGAGCCGAATTTGCATTGTTTGAGGTGCTGTCCACAAGGGGCGGGGTAGAAGCCATCAGTTCAGGAACACGTGATGCTCGTCGCGCATGCACACTTGTGTCTGGGCGCATGTCAAACTAATGATAAAAGCAGTTCCTGGGTGTGAATGTTCTTTATTCTCCTATCTCATGCCTTTACTTCAACATACCTTTCATTCTTCTTCAGATAATGCTCACTGCAATACAGGAGGCCAAGTATACGAAGTGTGTGTAAAATGTTGTCATTTGAATATCAACTTTTGTTAGTGTCTACAGGAATCTGAGCATGTCACTGTGGATTCCCACAAATACTGTCAAAGGTGTGGGATTGTTATTTCCATAAGTGGTTCTTCCCTGATTTAGTTGTAACTGTAAACCAGGTATACTTTGACCACTGAAGCACAAAAAGCTTTACATCTCTCTGCTGGCCCTTAGTTGCATCTTTTGTGAATACTCTTTGGTGGAAAAGTTCCATCAATGTACGCTAGATTTTGCACATGTAGTGCCAATTTTCTTACACAGCAGTTGCCGAACCTATTGAGACTTGAAGTCATTTACGAAAAAGTGTGTTTAAAGTTAGTTGTGAAAAATCCACCAACATCACATAACTATAAAGCCATCGGTCTTTTTGTACACATCGACCTGTATATTACTTTTTCTGAGGTCACGTGCATGACATCTCTTTTTCAGTTTTACTTTGACTGCCAATCAATGTTACCCCAGGATTACAAATACACTCTTGTCATTGTGTTCTTATGCATCTATTGTTCTCCTATACAGGTACAATATGCCGAGAAGTCACAGATAGATGCCTGCTGCAAGTCAGTATAACCCTTCCAGTGAAGAAGACATACAGACTCCATTAGACGAAATTAAAAGTAGCACAATTTCAATTAATACAGCAGCAAAGACTATATAATAAGGTGCATTCAAAACATGAACTTAAATGTGGAAGACCAGTGTGTTTACAAATGAAGAAGAAAAAAAATTTGTTCATTATGCTTTGACAGTTAGTGAATGGGGTTTTCCTTATGATATGCAAGACTTGCAATATTTGGGAAAGCTATATTTAGATAGAAGAGGAAAAGAAATATCTCAATTTGGTCCAACAAATCTACATCTACATCCATACTCCGCAATTCACTTGACGGTGTGTGGCGGAGGGTACCTTGAGTACCTCTATCAGTTCTCTCTTCTATTCCAGTCTAGTATTGGTCGTGGAAAGGAGGATTGTTGGTATGCCTCTGTGTGCGCTCTAATCTCTCTGATTTTATCCTCATGGTCTCTTTGCGAGATAGACGTAGGAGAGAGCAGTATACTGCTTGACTCCATGGTGAAGGTATGTTCTTGAAACTTCAACAAATGCCTGTACCAAACTATTGAGCGTCTGATGTAGAATGGGCCTGCAGTTTTGTGAAGCATCATAAGGATCTCTTATCCCATCGGAAATGCCAAAACTTGAAGACCTCAAAGGCAGAAATTACTGCGAGTTCACTTCGAGTATTTTGATCATCTGAAAGTCTCATTAACCATAAGAAATTCCACCTTGTAGAATCTTCAATTATGATGAGACAAACTTATGTGACAATCCGGGAGTGAAGAAATGTCTTCTTAAGTATGGTGTTAAGCATGCATAATGTTTGAAGGACTCTATAAAATCAAGTGTGTCAGTTATGTTTTGTGGACGAACATCAGGGCACATTCTAGCACCTTATGTGGTGTACAAAGCTGAACGCATGTGGGACTCTTGGACAGAAGGTGGACCAAAATTTGCTTGGTACGAAAGAAGCCAATCTGGCTGGTTTGATGCAAACATATTTTGTGACTGGTTTCAAAATTTATGCATCCCACATGTAAGAAAATTTGATATTAAAGTTCCTCTGATAGGTGACAATCTTTCCAGTCATTTGTCACCACACATGTTACAATTAGCAAAGGATAACAACATTGTCTTCAAATGCCTTCCCAAGAATGCAAAACATGTGTGTCTACCACTAGATGCAGCATTTTATGGTCCTATGAAGAAGTATTGGAGGCAGATCCTTCACACATGGAAACAAAGACATAGAAGAAAGTCACAAGCAATCAATAAAGAGAGCTTTCCCAAGCTTTTGAAAAGTCTTTGTGAGAGTGTGCGACATGAAGCAAGGAGACAATGAATCAGTATCCCAAAATTTGATTGCGAGCTTCAAGAAATGTGGGATTGTGCCCTTTAAGGTCGATAAAGTAATTGAACACTTGCCTGATAATCCTATTGTTTAAAATTGTGCTGTGAAAATCTTGCAAAACATGGGACATGAAGGTAAGGGCAATACTGGTAATGCTAATAAAAGGCGAAGAAAAATAAATGTACCCCCAGGACAGGGAATAACACCACAGGATATTGTGCTTCCTCAAGCTCTGATGCCAAAACAGCTGAGAAGAAAATAAACAAAGGAAGGAAAAGGGGGTGTGCATGAGAAAGCAGAATGTCATCAGATGCTGAATCTGTGAACAGCTTGGATATTTCATATATGGATAGCTCAGATTGTGGCTATGCAGAGGAACTCAGCATAGATGTGTATCATGTGGAGGCACTGGAGGCCAATGATACAAGAGATCAGCACCCTTCTGAACATAATTTATTAAACAGTGTTGGTGAGAGTGTAAAACTCACAAACACAAACTTTTGTCAATATATAGATGAAGGTTCATTTGTGAGTATTAATGTACCTAGAACAAATAAAAACAAATTTCAGCCATACATTGCTCAAATTATAATGTTTGTACTTTAAGCAGCGGTTCAGGTGTGACGTATAATGTCAAACATCTTTGAAAACAAGGGAAGAAGTTTGCTTGACCACAAGCCAGACACAGACTTGATATGTGAAGAACTGGTAGTCCTAATTCTCACTGCACCAGATGTTCTAAAATGAGGATTTAGGTTTAATTTGGATGAACTTGAGCGTATTACGCTGAACTAATTTTGGGGCTATATGTGTAGTACTCCATCCTGGTAACTTCCATTATTTTTGTAATTTTGATGATGGATGACACTGTTTCATTTATGTACCACACTATGTTTTCTCTTTTATAAATGTTAATAAAACACCCAAGATAAATTTAGACCAATGTATTTATTTCTGGGTGGTCAAAGTTTCACTGTGTTATTGAAATATTGACCACAGATGGAATTGTAGTTGACAGTTGTGGCAGAGATAGAGGCCAGTCAATGTAACCCCGAATCTTTGGTAACTTTGACCACCAACAATTTTTCCCATAACTATCTCTGTATTTTATAAAATGTGTTGTACTGATTACTATTTAATCCTTTCATATATGCCCGCAAATTGAGAAACTTAAACATCATCTCAGTTGAAAAATAGTTACGATAATCACATCTGAATCTGAAAATCGGTCAAAATATACCCAGTTTACACAGCTATTTTAGTGGATCAGATTAGGTCAATGCCGAGATTGTGAGCTGCTGTAGGTTTGATTTAGTGGTTTACTCCCATAGACTGGTTGCCTCACAAGGTAGGGGTAGTTTGAGTACTGCTACGACTTGTTTGCACAATTCCATTCTTTTGTTATTTCTCTTTATTGCTGTGATTACCTTCTTTTCAGCTGTATAGGTACTGAAAATGCTGGAGTGTTTATCTAGAATGTTTCTAAATATTTTAGATGTGACTATTTAGAGTGATTGCTATACTCATATTCATTTTCCGTGGTGGGTTAAATGTACTAAGTGTACCAGTGGGAAGGTGTTGCATATTGTCTTATAGCCAAATACCATTGAATCTTGCAAAAGGGCTACTCTCCACTTTATTGCCCTTAAGGAAAACTCAGTCATAATGAATGTTTGTTCAGAACAACCCACATTCTTGCTGCAATGGGCTGTTAATTGCTTCACAATTCGAATCAGCAGTCCGGCACACCACATCCACCAATTTCTTGCTGTTTTCAACTTAAGTAGAACTGTTTAACCATCAGCAAATAAGATATATTTACCTGCTTCTACACTTGGGGGCAATGTGTTCATCTGCTTTCCACTTTGGTCATGTAACCCAGAGTACCGTTTGGTGATGTTGCTGTAACGCACAGGGACTCTAGGTGGATACAGGTTGATTTAGGATGAATTTCTGTTTAGTGTGTTGAATGGCAGCTTGTTCTACAAATGTAAAAAAAAAAATTTTAAGTTAATGCAGATGCATAGGACGAGTCATCCCATAACGTTTGAATACTATATCAGTACTGTGATGCCCGACACAATCTACATCCATTTGATTACTCTGAATTTCAGATTAAAGAGCATGGGTGTGGGTTTGTCGACCCACCTTCAAGCTATCTTTTTCGCTCCACTCACGGATGGTGCCAGGGGAAAACAAATTGGTGATGATGCTCATTTCCCCTTTTGTAGGTGTGTGTGCAAACAAAATATTTTCACACTCTAGAAGAAAGTTGGTAATTGAAGTTCCATCAGAAAATCTCACAGAAACGAGAAACAACTTCGTTTTAATGCTCCCTTATTTCGGGTTAGCGAAAGAAAGAAAGTAAGTGAGTAAGTAAGTAAGTAAGTAAGTAAGTAAGTAAGTAAGTAAGTAAGTAAGTAAGTAAGTAAGTAAGTAAGTATCACTTTCGAAGTTTTCTGCCAATAAATCATAGTCGTATGTTTGATTTCCTCACAACATTGTCTATATGATTGTTACAATTTAATTCACCCATTATTGTAATGTCCATGTATTAAGCTGAACTGACAAAATTTAGATTCATGTATTGTGAAACGGAAATTTAGCAGGTATCTTTTCAAATTCATGTGGATGATCTCATTTCTCTTTGAGATACAATCGCCACTCTTCGCACCATACAGATATCTTGCCTAAATGATTTTGCAATTAGTTTCGATTATATGTAGACTTTACACAATGGTAAATGATGGCATCATCTGCTAACAATCTAAGAGGAATGCTGAGGTTGCCTCCTAAATTGTTTGTGTAGATCACGAGATATTACTTGTGTTTTAGTTGATGACTTTCCATAAATTATAACGATTTTTGACCTCTCTGGTAGAAAATCATGAATCCAGCACACAACTAGGGCAACAATACATAGCAATACATTAGAAGTATTGATGTGGCTTGGGCAGCTTTGCTCTTCAAAAGATCCACACCTGAAGACTGTACACAGTTGTATATGATTGCTAAATATGGAGTTACTGTATCAGCATATTCTGAAACGAAGCTGACTGGTAAACAATCTGGACCGAAGGCCTTTCTTTTATTAAGTAATGTAAGCTGCTTCTAAACATGGAGGATACCTACTACAGCATTATTCAGTTTATTCCACCTAAAGTTAGGTACTACGACCGCTTTGTTAGACTAATTCATTCCATTGCCAGAAAACATATTCCAAGAGGCTACAGAGAGAACTACATTCCTGGATGGAGCCCTAGATGTCAAGAATTGTACGACGAATTTAAAACGACTCGAGACACCGAGGTAGCAGATGAATTGATCTCGGCCCTAGATTCAGCTAGGCAAAAGAAATGGATGGAACTAACTGAAAACATGTCTT